>NC_063242.1:9910822-10213852 GCF_020740725.1 Corvus hawaiiensis | reverse complement strand
GACTAAAGTTGAATTTACACTTTCAGAATATGATAAGCAGTGGACATTTTTATCATAATATAAGCAGAAAGCCCATCTTTCAGAAAGTCTGCACAGCACTCCCTCCAAGGGGAGGTCAAAACAAAATTATCAGTTACAAACTTTTCCAACTAAATTGTAAAACATGCAGAGAGCATGCACTAAATTGAAGTTGACAATAAAATTTAGCCTAAAAAATTACATAAGTTATTTATATAAGTTACATAAGTATTTATTTCCTAGCACACGGTTTTGCAGCTTCTTAGCTTACTCCCCCTCCCTTCCCCTGAAAGTATGAAAACCATTTCCAACAATACCTGTGAACAAAAGCCATGTTAATACTTTAACACAAATTTTGTGTTATTTTATCTAGGTTCCAGGCATATTTTATAAAATAAAACAAAACAACCACAACAGTGTTCTCTTTGCACTCTCAGTGATGAGACTTTAGCCTGCAAATAGGAGACATGGAGTTGAAATTTCTTCTGGCAAAACCAGAATGAACATGTGCTACAGTTTCTTCCTATCCTTCTTATGCCTCTATGCCAAGCTTTACTCCATAAGATATATTTTGAATCCCTCAAATTTATTCTGCTTTGGATTAAAAAAAACCCTAACTTTAAAAGAAAACAAAAAACAACCCCAGACAAACAAAAAAAACTAAACCCCAAAAATAATTAATTGATATGGAAAGATTCAGAGACAATGACTGATGTTCAGTGATTTGCATAACTGCCTGGATTCTAGATGGTGCTTTAAGAAACCATGAAATGAAAAAGCTTAACTAACAGTGAAATAACTTAGTAAGCATACCCTAACAGCTCAGGTATTGTGAAGCAACTTCAGAGAAATTCAAGCAAAGAAAAAAATCAGCACATCAACAGTGGGTTTGGAGGAGAGCGGTTAAAAATTTTGTATGACTGATGCATATAGAAGTGAATGTAATATTCAAAGTGTTTGTATTTTGAAAATTATAGATGTTTGGCTAGTCAGTAGACAGACATGAAAAAGTCTGAATCCTAAGTATTTCATTCACCTCTCATATATCTGAAAGATTTCTTTTTCTTAGTATTTGCCATTTGATTATTAAAATTCAACTCACTGAAAAATGAAAAATTCAAAACGACACTCTTTCATAAGAAATAATTTAGCAGCCATACACACATAATCACCTTTCAATCAGCCTGCAAAATGGGAATGGTAGTGGTCGAGTCAGCTGCCAGAGACCTGCCTACAAGCAAATGCACATACTAGCATGCAGAGAACAGAACAGAAAAGTACCAGAGTTGATCACAGTTTCCAAGAATATATTAAAATCCCCTCAAATACATCTAGTTCAATCTTCTGACTAAAATATCTTGGTAAATGAAAGCTTGTGACAAATAAAAGAAAACAAATAAGCATCAGTAAGTGACTGCACCTGTGGGTTCAAAGAGACTTAATTAAGCATTTAAAATAATAAAGAACTGAATCAGGAGCAGAACACTTTCTGTATGTATATGAGTCACTGGCTTTAGTAAGTATGCTTGCTTAGATCCTCGAAGCTGCTTTGGTGCCTATCTGTCTCTGCAGGATCATTATATAGATGCCCAGCCCCAAAGCAAAGCCTCCCAGATACCTGAGTTCCTGCCTATCAGTGTCTGCAGAGCCATCCAATTGCTGCTGCCAGCTCACAGCTATCAGACTGGTTGGTCCTCTCACTCAAGCCCAAGTCTCATGCACCTAAAATAAGAACCTTTAACAAGGCAGAAAATCATAGCATTCTGGCTCTCTTGGTGCACTCAGTCTATTCTTACTCCTTTTGCCTTCTAAGCCCTGCATTGTATCACTTGGATTTGGGTCATCCATGAAACAGGGCCACAACCCGAAAAAAAAGAGCCATGGGAGACTGGGCACAAACAGGAGACACAGATATAGTCCAAAGAAAGGTTTTGCCTCTCAGTTTATGGCCTCTCTAAGTGACTGATGTGTCCCAGTTGCTGACTTCCAAGGCAGGTTGCTGACATCTGTGTGAAGTGTCTCCTCCTGGATAGAAACAGCTCCCCTCCCTGCCTGGCAGAGAGGTGTGCCAAGCTGAGGTTGACGATTCCTTGGTCCCAGCTGAGGGTGCTTTCCCCTCCACCTCCATCTTTTTCCCTCACACTTTACTCATCATTCAAGCTGTCCTCCACATTACTACGGTATCTTACACATCCAGCATTCTCTGACATGTACAAAGCAGATGATATGCAAGCCTGAAAATTCTGCAAGATAGCATAACTATGAAGATTTAGGCACTTTCAGAATTTAAGCCATTTAGGTTATTAAGTTTCTTTAATGACCTCAGTGTTGGACTTACAACAGTAAGACTACATTTGCCTTTTACAGTAGGCTTGGTGTTCTTTTTAAATATTACTTATGTTGCAATAGACTGACATGTGACGAGAATTTACAAAGTCAGGTGGTGGGCCTGATAAGGGTCAAAAATCTCCCTAGCTTTCAATTGCCTACTAAGCCACCAGGAAAGGGTGAGGATTGAACAACAGGTCATCGCAATCACAGAAAGAACACCTGTGAATGGCACTAATGCAGTTCCACTGCATCACTAATAAATTTGGGAACAATGGAGAGGTTGCAGTAATCAAGAATCCAAGCAAAGAATCCTTTCAAGAAAAGGGTACACAAAATGACAGCTCAACAGGAGAAAAAAGAAGGAATCAGAAATTATGTGAACTGAGGTTAAAGGGTTTTGGTGAAAGTGTCATCTGCTGGAAAGCTGGGTTAACTGCAGTTGTTAAGAAACATTTTTCAACTTACGTATGTGTCAACAAGCAGCCCTAAAGTTCATTTTTTGAACTTGGTCATATAACTTTATTCTTTTGATCACTGGACCTGGAGTTGATCTTATAGCAATGACTGACACTGTAAAAAGATACCTGTCAAGATAGTATATTTGAAATCATTAAGTGGCATCACTCTCTGCTCCTGAGAGTTCAGGAATATTCATGTCTAACAAGGAAAGGGGATAGAGAAGAAAAAAATCAGATGCCACAGGTTAACTCTAAAATAAGCACATTTGTTAGGGATCCACATCTGACATTTAGAAGCTTCATATTACAAGGGCTACAAGCTGGCATACTAACATGAACTCTGTCACACAACACACCCAGAGTTTCTTAAAATTCATAAATTAATTTGCAATGAAGTTACCTTTCATTAAAGAGCCTGAAAGCACTGGCAGGTACTCTCTTAAGTGTAAGCAAGCATTACACCACCATATTTACAGATGAATTAGGACAAAGAAATGCTTCTAATGAAATCTTAAACAAGAAGCCTATTTGTTTTAAGAAGTACATGGCAGCTTTGTCTTTCTAGAAGCTGAAGGAAATTAGTAGTATTAAATAATTATAGGTGGCTTCTGACACAACGAAACCACCAGTCTTCTTACAAAGAAACCCAAAACTCCTTCAAGGAAGCTCCTATCCCATCCTAGCTGGACCATCATTTTGAGTTCTGATGGAGCTACTTGCTCTCTTGTCTCAGCGTTTTTACTGGGTTTCCATTAACTGTGTAAGCCACTATTTTGCTCCATGTAGTAGGATGTTTGTTCAATATCTCCGGTGCAGATGAGGAACACACACACCTATAATGTTGCAGTATATGCAGAATGCAGAAAGGTCAATTACAGAACGTTCCTCATGACAGCAGGCAACATCATTTGTGCTTAAGGCATATTGTCAACATATTTAGAATAGAACCTAGGTAAAATGCTAACCCATGTATGTTAATAACAGTAGCAACAGTGACCGGGTTAACTGAATAGAATAAAACCATAAACATTGCATAAGTATCAATTAGTAGGTTTTAATAAAAATAAAAATTTCATTTGTTTACCACAAAAAAAAAAAAAAAAACAAAACAAAAAAAAAAAAAAAAAAAAAAACACCAAAAAACCAAGGCCCCAACCCCTTTTCACAAACTGAAGCTAGAATTTATAGCTGAGTAATTTGGCAGGTAACCTACTCTAAGTACTGTAAGTTCACTTTCAAATGAGCTTGTTCCCAACTGTATTTAAAAACGGAACTGGAATAAGCTAGCACTACTGTAAATTCAAACCTCAGCTCACTGAGCAGTAACTTTCCCACACAGAGAAACCTATAAATCACCCAGCCTGTGATTATAACCCACCAGTCTAACTTCCCCAACAATCCAGTAGATACCATGGATCTGTTACTTGTACAGGGAAGGCTAATTGGAAGAGACTCTGTCTGAGCAGTGGGAGTTGAAAGAATAAAACGAGGTGAGACAGTTACCAGGTTGGATCATAGGAGATTTGAGGCTCTCTGGAAGAATGAAAATTGGCTCCAATTCTGTTCTTTAATTTAAAGCTTCAACTTTTAATGAAGATTGTTTGTTGTTTAAAAATATCCATTTTCTCATCTAATGCTTTTTTGGTAGATGTTCATTAAAAATTTTGTTATGTAGGAGTAAGTTCAACATCTTGGGGCACAGGTCTAAAATATAGATCTCCATCCCAGCAAAAAAGTCTCAAGTACTCTTACAATATAAAGAGCTCTTGATTTCACCTGGGAACTATTTAATGTCAAAAATAGAGATGAGGAACTACTTCTATTCTGAAAAACTGAGTTCAATTTCTGACTGATGTAACCTGCTCAAGTTTTCTAAAATTTCCCACGCATTGCTTATTTTGAACTTAAAAAATACGTAGTTATCATCAGGTTTTATTTTAAGCAGTTGGGAGTAGAAGATACAAAAGTTAAAATTAACAGTGACAGACTCTTTAAATTCTTGTCCCTTTCAGGACTCTACAGTAGATATCTTACACATATACAAAATGTGGTTTATAAAGAAGACAGTAATGTGTATGAAGAGTAAAGAAGATGCCTTGTATCAGAAACACAAACCCCAATTTTTATTGGTTTTTTAAACGTATACAGGCACACTTTCTACAATGAGAAATAGCATATTAACTCACTTGTAGGCTCTGGTGGCAATTGGTGTTGTTTTCTCTGCTCGTTCAGGTATAATTAGACAACAGTTTTGGGCAGACAAACTAACACGTTTGCTGGAATACCAATCAATGGCATTGCTCTAATGGTATTTGCCTCAGCTTTCAGTCTTCCCAATAGTAGGGGATTAGTGATTGATTTCAGTGAAACATAGAGCTCTGCTTTCAGCAGTATAAATACAGCACAAGACACAGAACAAAAAGTGTCAGAAGGGTAAGGAGCTGGAAGTGCTGGTTTAGGTGGAGACAGGCAGCAGCACAAGCCAAAGCAATAGCCATCATTCCCTCTCGATGGAAGAATTTTTATGTATTGCTTTAGCTGTGTTATAGGCTGCACTCCACTTCTGATTGCTCATCCAACTCAAACTCTGCTCCTGCAACATATTTTTATTTCTAGTTCACTACTTTGTCATAAGGGACAGACAGGTCACCTCAACCACTAATGGCAATGTATGAAAGGAGGTCACAACATAAGTCAGGGCTGGCATGAACACAGCTGTTGTCTCTCAGTATAAAGCAGCAAATACCTCCAGCTCCTGTACAAGCATGGCATACAAACATAATCTTAGAATGATGCAGCAAATACTTCCAACTCTTTTACAAATCCAGCTGTACAGACGCAGGTATAAACACCAACACCTTTCTTTGAAGGCCCTTGTCTCCCTTTACTAGAAGTTCCTGAGTCAGTACGCTTTCTTTTACTGCAATAAACATTCTTGGCTTGCTTTGAGGTGTCTGCCTTTTGGCAAGTAGATCCTTGATGTCATATGTGGTGACATATGAGGTGTCATAAAGCACCGTAACATATTGTGGCTACAATCAAATTTTTAACACGACCATTTCATGGTATTTTATTTTTTCTACAATACAATAGTTTCAAACAATAGTTTCTGATACACACTTAATTTTATATTAAATAAGTTTTACTAAGCAAAACACCCATTAATATGTTCTATTAAACTATAAAGGTGCTAACATCTTCAAAATGGAAAGATATAAGAAATCTTATAAGATTATTTTAAGAAAGGTTTTAAGATATAAGAAACTACCTTATCTTAATTTAGATTCAATATATGGCTGTTATTCAGTAAGCTGTCATACATACAGTGCAAGTGTTTTGGCAAAACATTGTGTAGTTATTCTTGACTCAGCATTTATTTATACTATCAAAAGACATTCCAGAATTCACAGGAAGACAGCTGTTTTGGTTGTTCGGTTAGGGTTTTTTAGCAGGATGCAGTACATAATTTTATTACGCTCACTAGACTGAATTTTAAGTTAATGAACTAGGTTAAGACAAGTGTAAGGTGTTAGTTACATGTTGCCATGCTTTGTTTTGTCCTGAAAATTGGCATGGACAACTTCTTTTCGTAACTTTTAATGAAATTCCTTCACATGTTGAAAAACATAGCATAGGACTGAATATGCATTCTTTTATACCAAGATGACCAATAATTCAGAAATTATTGGCTACGTACTGCTCCCCTCTGTACACAGGCAACTTCTCCTAATGCATCTGAGGAAAATTTCTTGATGATGAAAGTAGTGGAACGACAACTTAATTGCATCATAAAATAAGTAAGGAGACACCTACACACCCAGATATCACATACTTCAAGCAGCACCTTCCAGTTTTTCTAGTCAGCTTTTAAATACGATGGCATTTTAAGGACGTACTAAAATGCTTTGGGCAAGTTTGCTACCTACAAGCATGGATTCTCTTCATGCTGAAGTTACAGTAGCCATAACCTTGGTTTGCTGCATTTTAAACTAATCCAGCTGCCTTCAGCAATCTGATTTAATCCTGAGCTCAATTATGTTTGAAAGCTTTTCTTTAACATTGAGCTTTCCAGTTTCTGTGCAAGGAAACTGAATACCCACAAGTTCCGTGGCAAATAATTTTGCTACACTAAGGAATCAATAAGAATATCAAGTCTATTTTTTGCTGGTTTCAAACACCACGCATTAGAGAGTGCCATCCTAACATCCCATACAATAATCTGAAATGAGTTCTTTTTCATAAGCACAGATCCAGCTGAGCAGTAATTACAGTGAAATGTGCTGTCATCTCTCCAAAGAATAGTAATTAGGGATATGAGCCTGGATGTCTTGTATGCTTATGGAAACATTTTTTCTTCCCAGCTAATGATCAGGCAAATAGTAAATCATTAAAAGGAAAATGACAAAGGGTGTGGGTAGTGACTGTCATCAGCCTCGTTCACCAGCTCCAAACTTTGTCATCTTCCTTTAGAAGACAAACCCTGATGATGCCAAAGTTTAAATTTTTCGTGCTTCTTCGGAGAAGAAAACAAATGTAGTTAATTAACCTTGTTATTTTTTATTGGTAGCAAGTCTCTTCCTCTTTACTGATCTGGGAAAACATCTCTGTATTAGACAGACTACCCCTATTATGGGGGGCAAAGGGAGTCAAAACTGTCTCACAGAAAAAGTAGCAGTTTATCTATTACTAGTACAATAATTTAAAACACCACCTAAGAGCACAGGCATATGCCTCTCTGAAACTAACTTAGAGTAACCACCAGCTTCTGTTTTCTAGGCAGGCCAATTTTTACTGCTCACATACTGATTGCCGGGAGGAATGAAAAAGACCTCCCAGGCTGCCTCACTGCTCCAGTTTTTTGAGACCAAGAATAATTTCTATTACATTTACAGGTAACAAGGTACCTAATGGACATGAATCTGGAGCTGGTTGTGGTTTAATGTCGCAGTGTCAAGTATTTAACAAAGTAATTATTACCAACTCCTGGTATTTGTTTGTTTTTTTTTTTTTTTAAAAACTACCAATTGCAACTGGTACCTTTGTTGCAGTTTTTTGTGATACACACCACTGTGTTATTTGACCAATGCACCAGTAACCATAATATTTTCTTGGGACTTAGGAGAACCAGCCTCCAGATATACAGGAAAAGCTGCTTCAAACTTAACAGTGTAGGTGTGACTTTAGCTCTTATCTTCCAAATCTTACGCGATGTAATCCTAAAGCCCTTACGGCAAAGTTTTATCCTCTCCACAATTCCAGTGAAAAATCATATAGTTAATTAAATAAGCACCTCTTTTTATTGTTTGTTTGTTTTTTTTCCTCCCTCTAATCTCAATTATGGCAAAATTAGGTGAATTTCCCCTCAGTAAGTAAACACATTCCAATGAAAATAAATTTTTTCATCTACTGCTAATTTTGAAGTTGTTCAGAAAAATAATTTTTAGAGCATAAGACACATCAGCACAGAAAGAAAACTTAACAAAAATTGTGAAGATGATGACAGCAAAGCAGGATTGAGAGATTATTGTTTAATTAAAAAACGCTTCCCTCTTTTCCAAATACTCTGACCAATCTTTTTTTTTTTTCCAGAAAAGTAAATGTCATCAAATCTATTCAAAATTATTCCACTTCCAAGTATTTGGTTTTCTTCCTCCAAGCAATAATACATTTCAGGTTTTGCATTTCTTAAGCCAATATACTGCATACAAACCACAGGCATGTCAAGACACAAAGCAACACATTGCATTTCATCAACCTCACCGTGATGAAGCCGGTTTGTACATATTCCTGGACCATGTTATTGCCCACATTGAAGAAATTCCCAAAGTGCAATGGCTGCTATTCATACTCATGGTATAAAAAAATTTAAAACTGATAAGCCTCCACAGCAATATAATTTAAACACAACCCCTGTAAAATATGATGAAAGATAGGACACAGGACAAGAGCAGTAATGGTTTAGGATATTATGCAAGATTTACAAACAATGTAGTTACAATCTGCAATAAGCACTACGAGCAAGCTAATAACACACAGCCCGTGGTTTAATCCCAACACAATAACCAGAGATATATGTTTTTTCAGATGTTTGATGTTGGACACACAAAACTGTAATTATAGGGGTATTCCCATTTAGCTGTGTGTAAGTAATGGCAAACACATTATAAAAGCCTCGTGTGCAGAAGGGACAGGCCTGGCAGCACCTCAAGAGCACGTCTATCTAACATTTGTCATTTACCATGGTCAACAAATCACTCCTGCAGAACAGGTTACACATTCGTACTGAAATTCCACTGCTTTCATTATGACATCAAAGAGCTTCCAATCTAGGAAAACATCAGGGCTGATCTGGATCTCAGGGCTGGTTTGCCATCATGGCAGTATTTTTCCTTAACCTTTTTTTTTTAATGGACGTATATGTATTATGAATTGCATATTACATTGGGACACACATACACTGCCAGTCTTTCCTAATGCTTGCTGTTGCCCGATTTTCTGCCTTTTGTGTTAAAAATCCCAGCAAATTTTCCATACTGAGAAACAGATTTATGAGATCTTTTTAATAAGTAAATCCAATACATCCTTCAAAGTCTGCCTATACTCCTCACCAAAATATATTCTTCTCATGATTTTTCCCATACATATTCAATTACTATTTATGATTTGGTGGAAATCATGACAAAGTTATGAACCATACTCATTTGTTTATAAGTCATTTATATTTTATTTTTAAAGTCATCTAAAATCTGCTGAAAATTAGATAATCCTTTCCTGCACTTCAGTGTTTATTGATACAAATTTATCTTGTTTATATATCAATCCTTGTTTATAGCATGAAAAATCTGTATTTAAATCTGTATTCTGCTACTGTAGTGACCTTTCAAAAGTATCTTTTCTGACAATCCATCAGTATGATATAAAATTTACAAAAGTCTGGCTATACATGGCAAGTTAGCTTTCTGAAACACTCAGCTGACAGTCTTTCAAGTTCATTTAAAAAATATATACAGAAATTCTTGGAGCAAAAGGAAGAGGTAAAAATGACAGAACATAACAGAAAAATAACATTATTTCTCACTAGACATATTATTAACGTGAATGACTTTTCCTTAAGAGAAATTTAAATAGATTAAGCAGTTCATATAAAAAAAAAAGCTCTTCCATTAAACAGAAAACAATGTGTTATTATTTAAAAAAAATGAGTGTTTACTATACTCTAAGTTAGAACCTAACTTCTCATTTTTATTAAGAATCACTATAAAACACAGCTTAAAAAGTAATCTAACCACAACTGGAGTAAAATGCCTTTTTTTTTTTTTTAATGTCATGATACAAAACAAACTATTTGTAATAATCAGAAGTGCAAATATGTAGCCAAGTAAGGCATATATGGCACATTTTTGAATCTTTTGTTGACTTATTTGTCCACCATTAATTAATTAAATATTAATTTCAAAAGAAATAGGCAAAGTGTAATTATATCAGCAACTGCATTGATCAGTCCCCTGGGGTTCTTTTCCTTTTTTCCTATTAGTGAAACTGGCAGAGAAAACAAGCATTAAAATAGAAAATATTGGGGGACACACACAGAGTAAAAATTTTTATTGCCTTCCAGGGGTTCCTACACAAAAATCATACAGAGGTTATGGTCAGATTGCCAAAGTAGCTAATATTTATGTATTATAAACATGATGCAGACCTAAGACATGTTTATGAAAGCATTCAAGCACTTAAGTGGATGAGGCTGTTGGCTTCCTTTAAACTGGCATTCCAGTTTTTGGTGAAGAGCTGCCTCAGTATCTTACATATTGAGCTATTGAGTACTCAGGAAAAGAACTCACACTCTACTGTTTTGAAGTATATTTGAAAAAAAGAAGTTGGTAGACAGCCCTAAAAGTTGCATTTTAGAAGAAAATATCATGTAAGGGTCCCAGAAGTTCAGTTCTGTGACAATTCCATAGTGCACCACAGGACTGAGTATCATCCTACTAGAAATGCCTACATTCACAAACTACAAAGCTGAGTAGATTTTGTGTGAGGAGAAAGATACTAAAATTAATAAACATTTAAATACAACCCACTTTATTTTGCTGCCTCTGTCCTAAAGAAAGCCCACTGAAGAGTATCCCAGCATGGAGAAAAACAGCATATTCATGGATGAGTCACAACAGTAAAACCAAATGCATGGAGTTACAGTAGTCATGCTTCAGCAAAAAAAAAAAAGGGTTGATTTCTTTTTTTTTTCCTTTGGTTTGGAAATAGCATCATCCTTGACATTTTGTAAGCCCACTTGGAACAGCACAACAAAGTAATTTTCAAGTATTTTAGCTGCATAACCTTTCTACAGAAAGGTATTATTTTGGATTACTCAAAAGAAAGCTCAAGTGGGTAATCAAAGCATTTCTGAAAACTTGTTTATAAAAACCATGCAAACGGTTTGCAGCAGATAATTTAGCTCTACAACTAATATTACAACTTTTACTCAATCCTAACTTAAACACATGGAACTATTTTAGAGCTGAATCAAACCAGTGATTCATCGTAGCAATGCAGTCCCTCTTTTGAGCAGTAGGAATTTTCAACTGATAGTTATCTTACTCTCAAATATATATGTTAGAATTTTAAACTGTTGACCTGTTGACCAATTATATAAATTATTTAAACTGTTGACCAATTACTTTCAAACAGAAAGCATTAAAAGCCACTTCTGGGTTTTATTAGTTGACTTTAACTAAAGAGTCACAAAGCACATTCTGAGCGGGGGGCATCATGAATAAACATTAGAACATTGCAAAGAGAAAACATTAAAGGAAAATGCTTTAAAACATTATTATTTGAATTTTCTTTTTTTTTTTTTTAATTTTGCTATGCTTTTCTTTTTTTTCCAATTGAATTACTTGTAAATATTCAATTATATTTCAGTTGCCTTGAACTAGGAAGACTCGTTTTGGCTGTTGATTATTAAGATCCCACATTAACACATAGATTCAGAAACTTGGCATTTACTGATATTACCATATTAACAGAGAGGAATGGCTGGAAGATTAGGACTTGAAATCTCAATTAAATTCCATGGTCTGTTCTCACAAGCAATTCTTCAGAACTGTCTAAATTTTTGTTGAAAAATGCAAAGTGTTAACTAAAGAGATGTTCTTTTTATTTTCTGTGGAAGAGACCAATCATGGCATTCTAAATGTATTTTTCAGGGGGAAAAAACCCCTTATATTTTCTCTATTAATCTCCCTAGTAACAGAATCATGTGCTGTTAAAAAATTGAATTATACAAATGACTGACAGTTATAATATTTTTCTCTTGTTATTCATTATTGTGATTTTTTTCCTGAATCTCAGAAGACTTAAAGAATGGATAATTAAACAATCTTTTAATATTGCACTCATATGAATATATAAGCTGGAAAGACATAGATATTAATTTAAATAAGCATTTTATCATTGTTACCTGTGTGACAGTAACACCTGTGATCTAGGTATAAAATTTTATTAATGATTAATTTATTTTGAAGTTTTATATTTTGTCTCTCATTGGGATTTTCAGTTTCAAAGGCAGTTCAATTGTTTCTATGCTTCCACTGTTCACATATAAAGACATTTCATAGCGACTGTGCAGCTATATGTAGTCTATAAAATCATAAATTTATTTACCATTATGCAGCAACTTAGTCTAGAACAGCATTAAGGTGCTGATTGTTAAATGGAATGCAAAAGCAATGAGGGTGAAGTAAAATAGTTTAGAATTCTGCTTCTACCAGTTGTGTTTGAAAAAGTTGAAAGGGAGAGCTTGTTTTGCTTTGAAGAATCTGTAGATCAACTTGTGTTTAAGTTACATATTACCTTCATCTTTTATCTCCCAGGATCATGGTTCAAATATTTCCAGGAACCACAGTTTACCAGACCTCAACTACAGTGCTGCAGAACCAAGTTAATACAATTTTTTTCTGAGAAACTTGAGGTGTGGCATAGCCTAAACAGCACCATAAAAAACTTGAACATTTCAGTTCATTGCAGCAGATACAGATACTAGAAATTACATTGACAAGTAGTCTTAATCCTAAGATTTAGTTAATACAGGCAAATTAACTTTTCTGATGTTTGGGGGTTGCATTGTACAAGAGAGCATTTGCTGAATCATCATTTTTCCTGTTTCATTTCTGCAGGTTGCACAGAAATTTAGGGCTTGCACAACTAGAAGTTTGCTAACAAAATATCACTGTCAAAAAATCAATTCACAAAAAAAAAAATTACCTTACAAAAAGGTAATAAACTACAGTGGTAGAAACATTTGAAAAATCCACAGAGATCTTATAGTTCTATTCAAGCATAAATTATTTGGACTAATTGGGAATTATTTTTGTAAATACTACATAAGCACTGGTCATGTCTCAAGGAAAATGAGATATTTTCATTCTGAGAACTACCCTCATGGCTTATCAGTTGCATGGGACACAGTAGTTTGTTTCTAAGGTAGTTTGTTTATGTTAACAAAGAAGGGGAAGGAGAAAGAGGCCTCCATGAATACACCTTGGCTAGATGAGAATCAGAGTACCATTACAGCAGTCTGGAAAAACAAAGAACATTAATTCTGCTCATTTAAAATCATTCTGCCAAGAGAACATCAACTCTTGGACAGTAACCATTGTGTTTTCCACAGACACTGTGCCATTGCATTAAAATTACTCCCTTCTAGATCACATCATCTTCTTTCTTTAGACTTCACTCAAAACTATAAAAGCAGGAGACAAGGAAGAAAGAAAAGGACTCTGAGAAAAAAAAAAAAAACCCAAACCAAACCACATTGCTTTTTCAATCTGAAAAATATATTCTCTGCATCCATATTCTAATTAACTGGACATCAACTGCTGATCCAAAGATTAACTATATAAGCAACAAGAGTAGCAGATATGTTTGTTTCTACAGTAATTGTGGAATTTAATAAATGCCTAGGGAGAAAGTAGATTACAAAACCATGTTTATCATCTGAGGACAAGACAAAACTAATCAGCAAACGCTTATCTATATGTTCATCACTGAAAGGAAGCTTTAAATCCTTCACTAACTGTAGCAAAAATTCAAAAGGGGCAAATCTAAAATTCTACAGTTTTCTAACTATAAGAGCGAAATGTGGCAACTCCTAAGGAAAAAGCTCAAAGACAAGATGTTGTCTATACTGCATACAAATCTGTTCAATCTCAAATCTGTAAGTTACCTGGAACAAGTTTTCATCTTATTTTAATAATAAAATAGCCCATTATTTTCAATTCAGCCAGTCAAAATTAATGAGCAAACCTATGTAAAATACTGAGCATTTTGGGCCACTAAGGAAACAACATCCTTGTGAAACAACGTGAGAGGTCACCCAGTAGCCTGAATGAAGATTCCTAACTATTTATTGTTACAGTGTTATCTGGTTTTTATGTATAATTATCACTGCTATTATATAAGAAGGGAAAGAACAGGGGATTAAAAAAAATAAGGCTTGGGAAAGGGCAGAGATGGTAAAAGAACTACAGGGGAAAATACAAAAGGAGACTGAAAATTAGAGGAATGGGAAAAAGAAGTGAAAGAAACCAGAATAAATTGCTAGATATAACAGGCAAGTGATCACCTGGTTGAAGAAAGTGGTCTTTTCAGTCATAAGGAGGGGTCAGTGCTGTCGCTAGTGGTCAGCACACATCTCTGGTCACTGCTAGTTAATGGTGCCTTTTGCTTTTCTGTCAAGTTACTAGGGACATAAAATATATAACATTTGGTACTGTCTCCTCTGCTTCTCTAAGGTTACAACCACATTGTTCTCATCTAACTTGGGAAGAGTGTTTCCAAAATAAAGCATTTCAGACATTTGAGATTTTCATTTGACCTTCTCTTGCAAGAGTCCTTGACCCTTCCACCTCATAGAGCTCTTACATTCTCATACAGAAAATTATACCAAAAAATTTTGCAATTGCTACCTGCCAGATGGATTGGTCTAAAAATCCTTTAGTTGTTTTCTCTCTCTATATATATATAACAAATTATTCTTTTAAAATGCAAGTCTGAAAATCCTGTTCCTTCCTATAATGTAGCTCCCATGTCTCTTAGTTGCTTGCATAAGTTAGTCATGCACAAATGAAAAGGATTGCTAAGTCTGGACTCAGACTTCAGGTGTTCTAAGGTTTGAAATGCACATGCAGAACCGTAAAGCAGAATTCATCTACAAATGTGTAACCTAGTGAGTCATCTTAACCCTGTGACAGTGACTCCCCACAGTTATACTCTGTGCATCCTTCCCACTCCTACCCAGTTATATTCCGTGCAAGATGCATTTTGCCTAACATGACAAGGCTTCGGATTTTTCTTCTTCCATTTTAGCTCTCCTAGAAAGGAGGTGTTAAGAGAGATTACAAACAATACTACTTCACTACTTGATGCCTTGAAGTGTGGCTACTTGAAAACAGAGCTTACACAAGATTAAGAGAATAAAAGCAGGTATTTATTTGAAGGGTCTTCAAAGGTACAGTCAAGAGGCTACTCTTTAGGCAGTCAAGAGGCTACACTCAAGATGAATCCTGGGTCATGGGTTTTTCACACTTTCGTAAGTTTGGTCTATTTGCATATCAGGGTTAATTCCCCAACTAAAATCAGGCAATGAAGAAATTACCCCAAGTTTGCCGCCCCGTTCAAAGGCTTTAGTTTACATATTTTGGGGTCTGGGATGACAAGGTGTCCTTGAAGGGCAAACCTAGAGATGGTTTGTTATGTCTAACCAGTATGAGGGAACAGTAGCTAACAGGCTATATGAAGTTTCAGGGTTACATACTTAGCAGAACAGGATCTGAAAAATATAAAAGTTAAAACCTTAAGCATCAACTGAAAGAGGGATCTTGGGACAGCAACCCACAGTTTCTTCACTGTATGGACTCGGCCAAATCACCTTTGTTTTCTGGAGGGAGCAAGCAAAGGGCAAAATAAATATTTAAGTCAGCATAGGCAGCTGGTCATGAAATGCAATTAAAATGTTTTCCACTCTGCTACTTCCTCCAAACTCTTGCTCTCGTATGCTGGCACAATATTCTGTATACGAGGAGCTGCATTCACCTGGATCAGATCATTGCTCCAGTCACAGCACTGCTTTTCCAATAGTCTGCCTGGCCATAATTTGAAGGACAAGCCTACAAAGGTATGAGGATAGAAACTCCTTAAGCCAGCACTGTCATTAAAGTTGCACTATAATGAAACTATGGCCTAAGTAACTCACTTAAAACTGCACTTCACGTCAAAGGAAGATGGCCAGAAACTGAACTTAATGCTCCATGGCATGTCTACACTCTAATTTAAACATGACAGGGCAAGATCACTGCCCAAGGACCAGCAGGCACAGACCAGCCTCCTTCTATGATCATGAACTTGCTGTCCCCAAAAGAGTGGCCTTGTCCACTCTTCAAACAAGCTTGCATGGGCCTGAGCAGAGGAAATACCCCACAGGCTTTTCTGTCTGCTCACCTCTGCACCTCATGTATTCTTCCTTACCTTGTGATACATCATCACAGCAATGCAACAATGACTTTCTGAAGTGTGTAGAGCGTCCTTTCCCCTGTGCCTTCAGATGGTCATTAAAGCTGTTCACAGCAGCACACATCCTGGGTGTCAAAGCTGGGGCTCCTAAACTCTCTACTACCACCACTTTTCTAGCTCCTGTTCACTGCAGCCAACTTCTAACTCTTTCTGAAAACCACCACGGGGTGACCCACACGTGTGTGACACAGGCTACCACAGCTGCTGCTCGCCAGATGTGCTGCTCTGTGCATTCAAGCTCCTGCTCCTAGGAAATGGCGTGGGAAAAGCAACTGGCTTGGAGCTCAGCAGCGCTAGTTCACACCAAGGGTCAGCACTGAGGCATTCCTTCTTCTAAAGGGAAGTGAGAAGAACTGCCAGTGCTGTGGAAACTTCCCTTTTTCTTACCAACAAGGTGCATCATATCCTGACACAACCACAGGTTTATTAACACTCTTAAGATGACTGGCATGGTAGAGGAGTATATCATTTGAACGTGGATATTACAAGCTTCATTATTTTATTATGCATTTACTTGACAACTCTTTCCTAGCCTCCATAGCAGCTTAACATGAGGAACAGTCTTACTTTAAGATCACCATACCTTTAGCCATCATTGCAAACTTCATTCCCTTACGAGCCTTGCTGCACATTTCTAGCCAAGATCACACCTTTTAGATGCAACAGTTAAGGATGTCAGTATGAAAAATTCCTCCCGCCTCATGAACACCATTTGCGAAACCAAAAGAAGGCTTGCAACTTCTCTTCTTGAGATTAAGTCACAGATAATCATTCTCCATTAGTTAACACACGATGCCTGAGTTGGATTAATTTTCCATACATGGCTTGAGCCTCTGCAAAGGTAAGTGAGCAACTCAAAGTGTTATTTTTAGTGTATCTTAGCATTTAGATTTCTGACACCTGAAGCTGATGCAGCTACAGCCCACAGAAAGAACCCCATGCTTCTGAATTATGCTTGAATTCCAGGTGGTCTCTGGAAACTAAAACTCAACACAGATTTACATGAATGCACTGACAGCTTTCTTCTCTAAGACAGACCACTTAAACTATAACAACACATGATGCAATGTATAAAAACAGTAATATACTATGTTCCAGATTCATATCTTCATTTAAATCCTGTTCTAGAAATCAAGTATTCCTTACCCTCCCTCCCTCTGCTAGAAATCCTATTTTAAGTCATGACAGTGTGATACAAGAGCTCCCAGCTGCTTAAAGATCCAAAGAGAATTTCTCATATTCTTGTATTTCTGTCTCTTGAAGGAACTCAACAGAGAACAATACTTCTATTTACCTCTTAGACAATACTACCTTTTCAACCCACTCCAAAACACTTGATACTTCTTACCTCACAGTAACATCACATAAATCTTAAGAAGTTAACACCACAATATATCGTGCCATCTCTTGCAACCTGCGGCATTTTTGGATGGAATTGAAGCATTTTGGGATTTCATAAATGAGCGATGAAGACTAACACTATGCAATCCTTCTGCATTTGCTTTAAAAAAAGGTATTTTTAAAAGATGGGAAAGCAAAGGTGGAAGATAATGCACCACAGTAATGCCATCTCAAGGTTTAGCTCAATTCTCAAGTGTTTATTTGCATAAAGCACAATTTTGCATAAAGGCACAGCATAATTTATAATTATTTTGTCCACTGGGAGCCAGACACAGCTTTTACATGTTAAATCTGCTGAAGGCAATGTAGCTCTTCTTCCATCTTAGAAGCAACAAATGCATTGTCAACGACTTGTCTGGGCCAACAAGTATTTCTCCTATCTTCTGCACGAAATACCCTTACATTTAATTTTCATAGTGGATGAAAAGAAGGAAGCCTTAGCTCTCTCCCACTTTATATAAAGAAGATCTCTTTTTCCACAGTGGAATTATATTCCTAGAAACTTTGTATTTCTGTACAGACCATTTAGACCCTTTGAGATGCAGTCTACCATAGGACCACCCTTTTGCTGAAATACCTCCTGTTCTACCAAATGTTCTGTTCAGGGACAGGAAAGTTACTCTGATACTTGAAGATTTAACAGTTTGTTGACAAAATAATCTCCAAAAATGTCTTACAAAAACACACTGATATTTTGATAGTGGTATCTATTTGGGGATTTTATTTTTATTTTAGTCTGCTTTCAGAAAATGTTATCTAGTAGACTATAATATAGACCTGAGGACAACAGGATATGTTTAATGAATTGTCTGATCCTGCAAGAAGCGCTAAGGAGAAGCGGCTGAACTGGCCCAATATGTAAAGTTAAGATCAAAAAAAGATGTATTTTCCAAAAAGAAACAGGAAATAAACAAAATTACCCAGTGGCCATCCAAATCACCAGTCTGCATTTCAATTTTTCAAGACCAGTATGCTGTGACAATATTCAAACAAATGCTTTTATAAAAGCATGCTAAGAAAAAAAAAAAAAGATTAACAGAAAGTTACAGTCAGTAACTTCACAGTCAGTTCCAAATCAAAATGACTCAATGATAAAAGAAAAAAATAATTACTTTGGAAGGGGATTAAAAACTTACATACTGAAGTCCCAAAGTCTTTTTGTTTTCTTTTAGTATTGAGACACTTAAAGCTTTAACAGTCTATGAACTAGCACATTGTCTATTTTGGATTAAGAATTAATGTTTACTCTTCAAGTAAAAAGAATAAAATTGCAGCCACTATTGCAATATATGTGTTTTTTTAAAATTTATAAAAACCCAAAGCACTTCTTTAAGATGAAAATAGATATCCTACATTATTGATTAGATCTTTAATTCCTGAAAGCATTAAGACTACAAGTTGCCACCTTAGCAAAAATTTAAGTATGCTACAAAGTGTCATTCCTTTAAATTAGCAGTGTAGCAACCTAAGACAAACCAGAGCTGGGGTTTGGCTCTTGATTTGAACAAAGGATGACCATTGAAGTATCTTATTTTGAATGACTTGGGGTGTACATTGCTGTGGAGAAACAGCAAAAACTTTCACAAATAATCTTGATTTGGTAGTAATGCTACTTGCTGTATGGCAGGCAAATTTACCAGCCAAAGGCTCTCTGTACAGGAAGCAGAGAATAGAAAATTTCTTTTGGAAGGACTTCCATGCATACCAGTGGGAGTTTGTGTTAAACATAGCTCATCCACCCAAAGCACGAGACAGTGGTATGGTAATACATGGCCCTGCTCCATTCTTTTCTCCCATTCCCATTCCTTCTGTCTACGCATTTTCATCCCCTTCATGTGTCAGCCGTAGAGCTTAGCAAAGCTTCCATCTCTTAAATCAAGACAGCCTAAACCACCGTTTTGGTCAGGACAGTCATCAACCCAGATGAAGACTACGCCAACCGTGCAACTGAGCTACAAAGCAATTCTATTCCTCTTATTAGTATCACCTTAGAGGTTTCCTTGCTTCTCTTCAAAGGCTTTATTGTTAAAAGCCACAATTCTCCATTCAAAAATGCTTTATGTAAAATACTTGCAATCTGTGTATCCTTGCTAGGCAACTGCATTTTTCAATTCCTTAGTGTATAAGCAGAAGGAAGTTTGCTAGCAACAGGAGAATTCACATCAGCTGCTAAATGGTGCTTTATGTCAGTAAACTGTATACAAGATAGTCACAGCAATCTTTTAAAATGGTTAAAATTTCAGAAATCAGAGAATTGTTTCAGGAACATGTACACTGCCTACGCAGCTTAGGAAAACCTCCCAGGAGCCCAACAAAGCATTCAGCACAATACTGTCAAAATTGTCTATGTTGGTTCTAGCAATATGAGGTGCCACAGCTCTGTGTGATTCGATCTGTTAGAGATGTGCTCAGTGACAAGAACAAAACTGCAGAAAGCGGCTTTGCTCCCCGAGAAGATTTGAGAGCCAGTATCAGTCTGCCACAGGATAATACAGCCTGAAACATCTGTAGTCTCAGTAGATTTCAACAGCTTAAGGGAAATACATTCTGGTTTCGCAGCCTTTTCACTGACTTGAGCTTTTGGCTGTCAACAGAACAATTCTCTACCCTCGCACTCCTCCAAATACAATCGCTTCTCCAAACATGCTGACAGAAGAGGAACAGGGTAAGTTAGTTCTGGACCAAAATAGAGCAAGCTAAACCTTTTGCTTAAGTACTTCATGAGAATTAACCACTTTTGTGCCATCTTCATCACATCAGATGTCTGAGAGTGCCATCCTCCCATCCTTTAAGCAGCAAGCACCACAGTGTGGACAAGGGCTGTTAAAACAGCCCAGCTAAACAATGAAGCAGCATGAGACTGTGCACGTCCAAGTGCCAAGACTACTCAAGTGCTTCCAGAAGGAAATGTAAGCTAGGACAGGCTGACTCAGCTTCCCTTTACTACAGAAACTCCTGTAGGTCTGGTACTTTAAAATCTCTTTTTTGGAAATGCATTTGTGTTACACTGCTAGAGCGCTCACTAAATCACAGACAAGCAAATATTAACTCCTACCTCTAGAAACTATTTTCAAACTACTGCAAAGTACCAGCCGCATTTCTGCACTGCGTGACTCGGGGCCTAAAGTATACTTACAACAAACATCCTCCTACACGACATGTAACATCTAAGCTTGACACTGTAAATTAAGCAAAGGAAACAAGCTCTTTTAAATCCTTTTTATTACAGAAAAACAAAAGGCTTACACGTGACTTAAAAAAAAGCAGCATTATTTTATGAATCCAAAGTTATTACAGTGAAGTTGCTTTAAGAAACCTCTAGAGACTGAAGAAAAGAAATAAAATGCCCCTCCTCAGACAGCATTCTAGATTACTTATGTGACTACAGCAAACAGCTTAATTTCACATCACTTCTGACACCCAGTATATGACTTGTCCACCTTTCTTCTCCCCATAACTTGTTCAGTGTAGCTGGGGGAAGGATTTGATGAAAACAGCAGTACATTTCAAGTCTAATCTTCAACAGTTCAGAACACATCTGATGGACATTAGAGTTCAGAAGTGACCAGCATACAGGCTGCATACAGGCTTTCCTCTTATTAACTCCAGCTATTAAGTGCTACAGTTTGAACAGATCCCAGTGTGATCCGTTTCTTCTACAGTATTTATCCTTATTCAGGTCCACATCTCAGAAGATTTCCCAGCAAGTTAACTGGCTACTACTGATTATAAACACAAAAATAACCACAAAAAAAGAATGTTCCATGTTGAAACAGTTCTTAGGAGTGCAGCAGAACTCAGGTATTTTTTCCTTTTCATTGCATTCCAAAGAAGGAACAGCACCGTTCCAGTGACCACTTCAGGTTTTTTTATTAAGTCAAAGCTGCAGGTCTCCAGCCTGAGCCAACATTAAATACACAACTGATCTGTACTGAAATCTTAAAAAAAGAGACAAAAAAAAATTATTACTGCCTTAATAGTCCTAGATTTTGACTATCAGCACTGAGTTGTGCAGAAGTCCAAAGAAATTTACAGGTTTTTCGTTAAGTGATTTTTAAAATTTTTTTCAAAAAACAACTTGGCAGCTCAATACCATTTAAAAAAAGAAAACCCCTTTCTAAACACCTATTCCTCATGTATATGCTAAACCTACACCTCTCAAAGGCTCTACCAAAAAAATAAAACATCAACAAAAAGCAAGAAAACTCCAGCCACTATGTACAACTGGCTATAGTGAAAAAAATGAAAAAAAGGCAATCATAGACAGAAAACAGAGGGAAAAAAAAAAAAGGGAAAAAATATATCAGATACCTGCTACTCAGTGTTCTATGACCTCATTTTTTCTCTCTCCTCCCAAATGGAAAAAGTTTGGATTCATAATCAGACATGGAATCTTTCCCCAAAAACTTCCTGATCTCTCTACATGTTGTTTATACTGTTCGATAACCAAAATCTTTCAAGTCAGAGATCTATTTAAGGTACTGTGCGTGCCAACATGAAGCCAGCTGTTACCAAGCTACTTAAACAGAAGAAACAAGTTTCTTTCCCACACGGAAAAAGGATGCAATACATTTTCCCTGGCTACAATTCTACAGCATCACCAAATTTATGCAAACATAGAACTTGTCTATTTAAGCTTACGCATGGTTTTTATTTAAAATTCCTTAATTTAGTGGTATAGCATAGCAATTTCTTACGTGATCAAGCTGCCTCGTAAGGAGGACATCATATTTTGTATTATACAGTAATACAGCCTTAAAAAAAAAAAAAAAAAAGGAGAGAAAAAAAAGGAAAAACCCCAGCATGAATAGTTTGAGGAGGAGCAATAAAAGTTTTGTTTTTGTGGTACTTTCCATGATATCAATGCCAAAGGCTGCTTTATAGCTTATCCTTGGGGAGCTTTAGCCCTGGACACAAATTAGTCCTTTTTGCAGTCACGGGTTTGCAATAAAAGTGGCTTTTATGATGAAACAGGTAACAAAAATGCTTTACACTGATCAATCTCTGTCAATATTAATATTAAGCTACATTAACTCCCTCCTTCAGAGTAGGTAACAGCCTCAAATGAAACTACCTACCTCAAAGATGTATAACAATCTCAAGTAAACACTGTAAAATAAATTTACACCATTCAAAAAGCTTGTCATTAGAGAGTTATACAAATAGTCATATTTATGTCTTTCTTTATCGAGCTGTGCTGCAGATTCAGAAAACTTACAGAACTTTTGCACTCTAAGTGTGCAAGCACTCACAGAAAATAATTAACAGGCAATCACATTCTAAAATGTTTTTAACATAATTTTCCAATATTTCTAGCTGCTAAAGCACTAATAAACACTTAACTTAGCATATAATTCCCACATCCTGTATCTAGTAAACATTCTTGACTGCCAATAATTATATTATTACATGGTAGAACGGTCCTCCAATTCCCAACAATTTACATTTAATTTGAGGAAATAGAAAAGTTTGTTGGTTTTGGTTTTTTCCCCCCATAATGATGTGCAACAGGTAGAACATGTGACTTCTTAGAAAACTTATAAGTTGTCTTTAGCTATCAGGCTCTGAAACACTTTACAGCTCTCTTAACCTCTTCTCGTTTTCAGCTTTAACTTTATATGAATGAGTGCATAGCTGTGCTGTATTAGTAGCAGTTTATCACATATAGTAAGGTCAAGTAACATTACCTCACTGTTCTGAACTGGAAATGAACAATCCAAAACTCTTACAAAAATGGTGTAGAACTGTACCTGGAAATTTCTTCAGTTTAAATTGCTCTTTGTTAATCTACTAAGGACAATTAAGAGAACATCCATTTTTTTTTCTGTCAATTTCTGAGAAAATTTGAATACATGCAAGTCAAAACTACCATAATGCAGATAAAACTGTCCTCTTTCATGAAGATAATCAATAAACTGCCAATAAATAAGTCTGTTTGGAAATTCTAGAGAATTCTCTTCCTAAACAAGTCAGTCTTTTTTCTTTTCCATTATGTCTTTCTGTTTAAGCTCTCCATCTGAAAGTTCTGTGTATTTTCCATTCTTTTCCTCCTCTTGTTCTTCCTCACTGCCTTCATCTGTGAGCTCCCGATCATCACTTTCTTTTTTAGCTCCCTCATGCTCAAATACCTCTCCCTCTGTATCAGCTGTGCAGATTCCATAACACATGATGCTGATGACCCCCAAGGGCAACCCAAAGAGAAAGCATCCCAGCAGTGGTGAACTCTTGAACACAGACTGTTGAAATAGAAAGTAAAAACCACTTTCAGTGAATATATACAGTTACTGCATTACTTCTCTTATCACTCTGTGTATTTATTCAAAAAACATCCAAAATAAGAATCAGTGTCTTTTAGAGGAATCATGGAATCAGCTAGGTTGGAAAAGACCTTTGAGATCATCAAGTCCAACCTATGGCATAAAACCACCAACAAGACCACAGCACTAAGTGCCACATCCAGTCTTTTATTAAACACCTCCAGGGATGGTGAACCCTACCACCTCCCTGAGCAGCCCATTCCGATACACAGTCACCCTTTCTGTCAAGAACTTCTTCCTAATGTCCAGCCTAAACCTTCCCTGACAGAGACTGTGTCCTCTTGTCCTAATGGATGGGTTATTTTGGTTTTTCTGCTTGTTTGGTTTGGGTTTTGGGTTTTATTATGGTTGTTGCTTTGTGGGGTTCTTTTTATTAGGTTTGTTTGGTTGGTTTCTTCCACAAAAATGGCAAGGAGCCCCAACTTTAACAATTTCTATTATGAGTTCATAAAAAATGACACTGAAGTTCAAATATTACAATATTGCATTGGGATAGTTAATGTTTACACACCAACTGCATATCCTACGCATTCTTTGAAGCTTTAAAAACAGTTGTTCCAAGAGTGTTAAAAAACACTTTAAAAAAAAAAAAGTCGTCTCTTACTTGTCTCATTCTCAAAAATTAGTCTGCAAAAGAAGTTGAGAGAACTTCCTGTTGAGGAGTAGCTTAATGGCACAGGAAGAAGGACGTATGGTTTCAGAAACTGGTGGCTAAACATTTCACTTTCACAGAAATTTGGAAGCCACTCATTTAGAAACAAGTGAGTTTCAATTTAAATTCACACTACAGGTTTATTTGCTGGTGCAGGACGAGTGCAGAAATGGATTTGTGTACATCTTCCCAACAAAATTTTGTTAAGCATAATTAACCTATGAGAAAGACGACAAAAATGTTTGCTTTAAAGCTACATAAAGAGTAGTATTTAATCCCCTTATGCTCTAACTAATTAGACCAAAAATGTAACATTCCTCAGAACAGTGAAGTGGTACCAGTTTCAGGAAAGGATGTCAAAGGGTCAAGGAAAATATCTTGAATTCTCTCTGTTCTGTCCCTTAAAATACATGTCAGGTATACAGAAAAGCAGTGAAAAATGAAGCAACTAAGATATGTTGAATATTTATCACACATATTATTAAAAAATTTAATCAAGAAGTTCATTTGTCTTAAACCTATACATATACCTACAATA
Organism: Corvus hawaiiensis; assembly: GCF_020740725.1. Taxonomy (NCBI): domain Eukaryota; kingdom Metazoa; phylum Chordata; class Aves; order Passeriformes; family Corvidae; genus Corvus; species Corvus hawaiiensis. The sequence goes on along the minus strand of NC_063242.1, from coordinate 10,188,568 downwards.
TATACAATATAAAACAACTCATACAATATATTTTTAAAACCCCCTAAAAGTATTTGTATCTCGATTGGCAAGGGCACCATCTAATTCAATGAAAAATAAAACTTACCACTATAGTAGACTTGGCATCATAGATTATTCTCTTGATTCGTTGCAGAAGTCCATCACCACCCTGTGCCTGAAATTTCAAATGGAACCATGTCAAAACTGCTGACATTTTTCAGTTATGATTCCAAAAGTTCATTCTTCTGACCTTGCAATCTTAAGTCCCTTTAGAAGGAAATGAAAAGTAATTATTCTTACATCTCATGATGCCCAGACGCTCCAACTTGCCAAGCTTGGACAAATATTATTCAGTAGTCTTATAAAAAAGTCTCTCACAATTGTTTTGAACAATCAGTGCCAACTTGGACAGTGGGCTGACACTTACTCTCTCACCATAAAGGAACACTAACAAAAACTAGCAACTGTCCTGATGTAGCAATGATAAAACTACATAGCAGCAAAACTACTGCAGCTGTTGAACATCCACTTATGGATTATGACAGCACAGCTAGAAAAATCTAAGAACTAAGCAAAGAGAAGATATGAAGGTGTAATAAATAAAACCTGTGTCAAGCAATGACAGACTATACCTACACTAACCCCTAATTGAGCAGTGTTCAAAATAACTACATGAATCAGAAGTCCTGTCTGATGAAAAGGGCCAGTTTTCACCTTTCTTGAGTAGCCAGAGAAACAAATACATATTTGGAAGTCAACTGATCAGCACCTGATCTGACCAAATCCCCTCAAACAGCAAAAGAAGTCCACAGAGACAGACTCACAAAAGGTTATCTGTAGGATCATACAGAATAACAATAAAGTCCAGGTGAATAATCCAACACTTCCCAAGGAAGAGAAAGGGGAATGCCAGACTTCTCAGAAATTTCTCTGTGGTTCAGAAAGTCTGCATCCTATTAGCTGTTTACCAGCATACTTTGAAGACTCTCATTCCTCAACAGCTGCACAATTTCTTGGGCAGAGAATGTAGCCAAAGTAGCCATTTTATGCCTACAGACACCTTAAATGCAGATAGCTTAAATGAAGCCACATCCTGTATTTTTGTATTGTACAGAGATGTGAATTTAGACCAACCTTTAATCACTCTAGCTGAGATACTGCAAACAAAAGATAGAAAGACCTAAGTGACACTACAGCAACAAACAAGAGGCATCACAAATGATTTTCCTCCAAGTAAAAAAAAAAGAGAAACCAATTACACTTCTTGTTTCAACCAGAAAGATACATACAAATAGAGTCTAACAGATAACATAATTCAGTGCACTCAAAAACCATTAAAAAAGTGAGAACTCAAAACCAAAGAACCACCAAGTAAGTTACAGCAATACTCCTCACACTGCAACTGGAAGCATAGCCAGTAAAGTCTGGAACAGCACATAAATCCGCCAATATCATGTTCTACATCAACCTGTCCGATTAAATAAACCAAAGTACCCCATATGACAAATATCTTCTGCATTATTTGCTATTACGACCCAATGACCTAAAACTGCTGGTGTAATATAAAGTGGGATTCAGCACTCAATATACAGTGAAATTGGGGCTAAAACCAGAAATAGGTTTCTCCCAGGAGGCAGCCAAATTATTTGCTAGCAGCTCGCCTTCGTGGCAAAGCATTCTCTCCCCAGAAGCACAAATGACAGTTCTGCTCCATGACCTCTTTCCTCATCCACACAACATAGCCTTCTGTCCAACTTACAGTACACTGAGGGAATAAATACTCAAAAATTATCCAAGTCATCAATTCCAATTGATTTATTAATTTTCTTGTTTTAACAAAAGACAGCTCTTTTTCAGTTTTAGAGCAGAGAAGAGTAAGCTTGTGTCCACTTCCAACATCCAAAGCAAATATAACACTGTTTTTTGGATCTGAACTTTTAATTCATCCAGCTACTGCATTTATTAGTTTACCACCCAAAAGAAAGAGCGCAGTAGAATTATGCACTATAATTCAAAATTTTAAACAAATGCATTTAATGCACACCAGGAGATGAATAAAAATCTCTCCATTTACAACTGCACCAGTAAAAGGAATATCAAAAGAAGCCAGCTAACATTATGCTATAAACAAAAGATAGCTTACTTTGCACAACACGCAACAGCATGACTGCAGAATTTACAATCACATATCCAATGACAGCACCCAAGACAGTAAGATAGGACAGGGATATGAAACACATGCATAACTATCAGAGTAACCAATTTTTTTCCTTACTTTAGCATCTAAGGAAATAAACACCAACCAATATATTCCAAGCCACAATGAAGACTTACTTCAGCTGTACCATCCAGGATATTGTTAATAAACTGAACCATGTCTTCTGTGCTCTCAATGTGCCTATCTGGTAGAAAATACTGCTGATTGGAGGTATTCAATACAACAATAGTAGGGATTGTCAAGTCACTGCAAACGTAAAACAGACAGTTTATATATTTAAAGAACTACCATACAAAATATTCCAATTCAAGTAATCCCTACATAATTTCAAAAGGGAATCCATTAATCTTCTCTTCATGTGTGTTCTTTATAATAATTCTTTAAAAGCAAGAGAGAAGGGGGAAGATAATCATCTGGATGGTATAGACATGTATCTCATTAATATTTTTTTCCTTCACATCCGTATCAATGACAGTATTGAAGCTTACAGCATTTTACGTACCAGAGCAACTGCAAATCAGGTACCTTATGACTTTCCAAATAGTAAGAGATCCCAGATAGTAGCCTTGTATACAAAATGCTTTAAGTGTTTTAGTTCACAAAGGCAGCAGTGTAACTCAAAGATGTAATCCCACACAACCATTGTCTAACTGATCACCTTTATCAATCAATCTCTGCCAGTCAAGTCAAAAGTATGAGCCGTATCAAGCAAAGTTTTTCTACAGCTCTTTTAGAGATGGCATATGAGCAGCAGAGTTTTTGAAGAATTTTATTACTCAGCAGTTAACATTCATGTGCATGTGCAATATATCATAATTGGAAAGAAAAAAAAATGCTAGAAATTATCTCTGGACACAAACCAGTTTAATCTTCCATTCATTGTAGCATTAAATTCAAAATTAGATCAGGTTTAGGAAATTTTAATGCTGCAAAAAACCACTGTTTGACAAGTAAGATTTAAATACATTAAACAAGGTTAAAAATCACTGGTAGTCTTTGTCAATTTTCTACAGATCTGTCAGTAATGAATTCAGATACTTCCTTCACATGAGAAGCAATGCACACCTTCTTTTTCTACATTTTTACCCTTGTCCAGTAGTGCCCCATCCATGTACATTTGTAATCCATGTAACATTGATGATGATTTCAGTCTTATCTGTGGCTACCAATTCATACTAAATTATTTAATGAAAATACTGGTTATTTACTCAAGATGCCCATTTTTCTTTGAAGTCACTGAAATCATCCTAAATTTTCTCCCACAGTTTAGGTGAGGTTTTCAGTTTTGATTTTAATTCAAATGCAAACCTAGAAGTGAAAAAGTTTAATACTTGCAGATGACGATTTTATGAACTTCTAGAAAGCTGAATACTTTAAGGTGCAGACTCTGCTCCCAGTACTGAAGCTGAAAGCATGGTGCCACCTCAAAAAACATAAGGGTAATTACAGGGATAACAAAATAATGCCATCCTTTACATGGAACTCTAGGTAAACAACCAAACAAAACTTTGTACACAGAGAGAATCTGCCACATAAGTGTCTCTAAATATAATGTTTTTCCATGAAACTTTTATTCTTTTCTTATTAGAAACAAACAAGAAACCTAAGTAGAAGGCATTCAAACCAAGTCAGGTGTTTTTGCAAGCACCTCGTAATAAGTTATCAATTTCTGCCAAAATATGTCATCCCAGCCAAAACAGAACAAGTTTTATTAATCAGATGCAGTGTCTCTGTTGCATTTAACAGCCTGGCAACTGATGTTCTTAGAGTTGGTTGTAGAGCAGCTGAAAGATAACCTCTATACATGGATTCTGTACGCTATACAGACATTCATAAAAGCACATTTAATGTGTTAGTTCCAAGAGCAGAGAGCTCTACATAAACCTACAGCTGACATTCTCTGTGATACACCTTAGCTTACAAAAAGCTGTATCTTTGCTTTCACTAAAACACTGAAAAGCATTTTTAAGTACAGTTATGTATTTTAATTAAAATACATGATATTCTGATTTCTTCTTTTGTGCATGGTTTTAAACGTGCCATTTCTAGTCCAACAAAAGCATTTTAATACACTGCTGAAGAGACAGAAGAATTACAATGTCTACTAGTGGAGTTACAGCCAAGTTCATAAATGTCAGGGTCTACTAGGTTCTATCCCCAGAAATCATAGAATATTTTGTCCTTTGTGAAGAAAACAGAATTTATTCCTATATGCATCTGGTACAGTAAACAACCTGTTCTGTGATATGTTTCTCACTATTCAGATTTTTTATTTCCACTTGCTGCCATCTGGTGACAAACCAAAGCAGTTGCAATACATTTTTTTTAAACCCAAATTACTCACGTAGCCACATGAAGAGCTTTGAACATAATTTGCTGCATTCTTTTGCAGCTTCCTACTTATGCTTGAAATGCATACAGTAGTTTAGAAAATAATTAAAAGCTGGTGAGTACTTAACAACCACTTTCCATATATTCAAAATTATAAAATCAGGCATTTTGCAGATTCAGTTAAACCCAGCTGAACAGATCTTGCCACTAGATCACTACCATCCCAAGTGGCAGTTCTGTCTTCTTTCCCTTCATTTCCTTCCTCCCAGGCATCTCATCTCCCTTCCCTATTTCTTTGCACATCAGTGCTGGTGCTCAACAGAGTAGAAGGGAATTCATTGTTGAATCAGCAAAATAAATTTCCTACTCGCCCAGACAAAAAAACAAACTCTTCTCTGCCAGATAAACAGCATGAAACAGCTCAGCAGACAGACATAAGAGCCTGCACAGGAGAAGCAATCAAGGAAGTGAGGGAGGTCTTACTTTTGGCAATTATAAAGCACTAGCTCAATCAAATCACACAATTTTAATTGAGAGACAGTTGTTTTTAAATTAATTGCATTCAGGTGTTAATCTGCAGACATTCTACAAAAATACAGACCTTGTGCTTCTGGGTCCATATGAAGCTCCTAGGATCTTTAGGGGCATGAACACATGCTTAATTAATGGTTTGATCCCTGAGAAAGGGATTTGGAAAACTTACAGAATTAGCATACTGACTTCTGATTTTCCTTTCTTTCAGAACTCCAAAGGCCAGAGGAGAACACGTAGTTAACTACAAATGCCAAGCAACTCAACTCTCTAATTATGCATTTTTTAGAAAAGGATCAAAGTAAGGGCAACTGTCAAGCATCTTGTTAAACCACCTATAAATTTCAAAATGAACCATGTATATATCAAGTGTAGACAGCATCTTCCATGTATTCTATGCTTCTCTAGGTCTTAAAAATACATTAAGAATGAAAGCTCACAATTCTAACAGTTATTAATTTAACAAAGTAGACCTAAAAGATAAGCTTTGTCCATCAGCATTATCAGTAAACCAAACGTCTACCATTAAATTATACATTTATACAGTTTAACAAAAAACTGATACTATGTTACAGGCTGAATTCTGACAACAGAGATTTTTTTTTAAGCTGTGAAAGCCAAGAACTTTTTGTAAGATTATCTTCAAGTAACTACACTTGGCAACAAATAGAAGAAAAGAATATTCAAAAAAGAATTTACTTACTCCATTAGTAAACTATTAATGTAATCATTTCCGTCCATATGGCCAAACTGAAAATCCCTGTATGAGAAGCAGTTAAAAATGAAATGATGAAAAAGAAAACACAATAGTGGGTTTCAGCAAGAATTCTCCCTTAAATATTTTTCCTATAACTGAAAATGAGAGCACACACTCAGCAATGTAATTCAAAAAAAGTGATGATCTAGAACACAGCATGATGAAACACAGCTCATGAAATGGTCCTATTAAGTATCAGTATACAAATATAAAAGCAGGCACTGTAACATTTTTCACATAGAGAAAAAAAAGTGACTGGTATCTTAGAAAGATTCATGCAGAAGTTGAATTAAGACATCAGAGTACCATGTATGCCTACCTGTGAAAGTGATCCCGATAATCTCTGGCGACTTCCTGAATAATAGACTTTAGTCTAGAAGGAAAAAAATTGGCAACGATAATCCAGGATAAACTCTTTCTAAATACAAACAATAAACCTTGAGATTTCACCAGTAAGCACCAATTTGTACCTCATCAGCAAAAAGGACTAACAAAAACCACCTTGCACATCTTGCTTAGTTCCTAAAGGTTGAAAATAGCATCCACAGTACTTGAATAGTATTTTTTTTAGTCTGTGTATGCAATCAGAAAGGGACAAGGGAAGGTCTTGTTCCTCTCAGTCTCATCAGCAAACTCCAACCCCAGCGAAAATATCCCTTCTTTAAAGTTCCACAGACAACTAATACATAAGCACTGCTAACCTAATTTTCAATGTGAGTGAACTGAAGTACAGTCATTTGTTTAAACTCACTGAGTTCATCTCGAAGTCATCTGAACTCCAGCACTTTTGTCTATGTTTAAAAGGTGACACAATAGGTTTTAAAAGCTATGAGATCACCATTTGCTCATGTAATCTCATTAGCAAGTGGCAGAAGAGTGATACAGGAACTCCCACCATCTCAGTGAAGTCATGTGTGCTTCAACCAAGCCATAAATTAAGTAAAGTTAGTACATTAAGTCAGAAATTAAAGAACCTTTGCAAGTTAAACCCACTGATTTAACCTATATTTCTTAATATTTAAGAAACTTCCAAACTTCCCTATGTCATATCAGCACATTTCTCCCATAGTGCCACCAATACTCAATTCTGTACCTGGTATGTTCCACTGAAGAGTTTTTATCATCAATGACTGCAATAGCCACAAGTTTTCCTAAAATAAGGAATAAAATTCTTGAAACCATTTAAAAAGAAACACACATTGTCCGATGGGAAATATGTCAACTTAGAAGATCAGGTACTCTCCAGCGAGAGGAATTAGTTCTTATGTATAAACCAGCCTCAGAGCCAAAGAGCCTCTTCGAGCTGACCATGCTGTGGTTTTCTCAAAGCTACTGAAAATAAATTAAGATGGGGCTTAATGCCACACCACTAGCATCCTATGAAAAGCCTATCTATAGAAAGAAGTTAAAAGGGAGAAAATGCAGATAAAAATTAATTTCCTACTCAAGCTGCATATTTGCATATACCTATATATAAGGCTATGGAGACCTTTATTATATAGCAGCAAATTACTGACTCTAAGTGATTAAATCACTATTGTACCGATTTAGTAACGACTATTTTTCACACAGTTGTGAGCATTATGGAAAAAAAAATTGGAAAATTTACTGGTAGAGCCCAGAATTCATGACATCAGAAACACAATTTAGTTCATAGCCCTCTGTCAGAGGAGCTTAAAGGTCAACACCATAATATACTGATCTTTTCAGGATTTACTTTGTGAAGTTTTTCTGATTGAAAGAAAAAAAAACCAAAGAAAAACCAAACCCAAGGAGTCCTATGGTCAATCAGATAACAGTATGTCTAAAAAGCTGGCCAAAGTTTCTCCAGATCAAGCACCTGAAGTTAGGAAAGCAGATCTGTTAACAGTGCAGTCGTCAGACAGATTAACCCAAGGCTCCAGATGGCCGATTTGTCACTTCTCTCCAGGTGCCACAATTTACTCAAAACCCTCCCCACCAAGCCAACCAATTGCTCAGTTCCTACCTATCACCATGCTACAGGAATCTTTCCCTTCAAAAATAGGAAGTCACTCTTCTTCGAGTAATACTGAAGAGTTTTAAGGGAAAGAACTATGACTTGTTCCCAGGCTTCCTTGTGAAATAGCAGTAGTTTCTCCCCATCCCACTTCTTCCATACCTCAATTCCACTTTTCCCCCATTTCTTTCCAACCTAAGACACTATCTAATAAATACACCAGGAGACAACTAATTACCTTTTAGACTGCAAAAGATGATGTAAATAAATTCCAGGTACTATGTATTAATACATAAAGTTCTCTAAAGTAAATGATGGCTTCTCCAATGTATTAATAAAGTCAAAATATTTTTTTTTGTAATTTGAGGAATTGTTAAGTCAAAAATGTAACAGGAAGAAATATGCAACATTTGAACAACTTGCAATAGCATTTCTGTAAATAACCATTTAAAATGTAGGTGTAACAATAGTAGCTTTACAAACATGTAAGAACACAGATGTTTCATATTCTTTAAAACCTGAAAAAACACAATATTGACTGAATGTAAGTATTTTGAAATGGAATATAGATGATAAGATGCCCTGGCCTGGAAAAATCAACACTTACAGTATTTTTTCTGATACCTCCAAGTGTGTATACCTTAAGAGCAGTACAAGTCATTTGTCTTTTCCAGAGGTCGCCTGGCTGCAAAATTTTCATTTGGCCTGCAGAACTTTTGCTAAAGAAAAGCTGAAGTTTTCTGGGAAAAGTCCACTTCAGTACATGCTCCTCTCCCTTCCTTGTCATATCTATTTCAAAGATATCTAAATCCACTAGATGTAGGATATCTAAAAATCTATATTTAATATTTCTAAATCTAGTTTTAAAATTCCCTGCATGTATTCCAAGAGCTAATATGCAACTTATGCAAAACCTAAGGTGCTCTTAAATTAAAAGTCCTACTATTCTTTGTGACTACTACAGGATTAGACACACAAACTTTTATGTTGTGAGAAAAGGACTAGTGTAGGCTGTGGATGAAACCTCTAGTCACAGGACTGTCCAACATCAGCAAAAGACTGCCACTATCAGCTCTAACCTAATAGTGATTAATTTCTAAAGTTTAAAAACATGGTCTTAGTACTCTTTTGATTTATCTTACTCTTTAGTACACAATGTCAAAGAGTTTAGTAGTAGCATCATCTCACCTGTATCTCCAAGTTCATACAGTGTAAAGCCATCTACATGAAGGTAACCTTGAAATCTTTCTCTATTTATCCAGGATGACAAATCACCATCTTCATATTCTGGGGTGGGGTGGGAGGAAAGAAAGATTAAATTTTTTTTAGAGGTGAGCCATCAGATTTACTATTTCAGTACTACTGAGGCAACCACTATTTTCCCTCCTTTTTTCCTTTTATTTTTTAGAAAAATTATCACACATTTCTGGGCATTTCTCTCAAGTTTTAAAACTTCTAAAGCTATTTTCAACTATTGAACAAAAAGTGTATGATAGAAAAGCATGAAAAGTTGATTTAATAATCTTTCTTTTCCCAAATCATGCTATATATACTACACTAGAAGCTAACTGTGACCCAGTGCAGAAAGGAACAGTTTCAAAGACTGTTTTAAAAGGTGTGTGTGCACTTAAGTCGTCATGTTTCAAACAAAGTAGAGATATATTAATACAGAAAGCAATATTTGTGAGAGTCCTTAAGTGAAAAAGGAAGATCAAGAAAACGCAGATGGATTAAACAGGATTGTGAATGTAAAGAACAAGTAATCATGCGTAACTGACAGTTATACTGAAGGCTAGTTTCAGATGCTAGATGTTTTAACCTATTAAGAATTAAATTCTAATACATACCATCAGTTAGATCTAAATCACAAGTAAAAAAGAAAAATGTATAGAGATATATGTTGCATTTTATGGAAATAAATGCAAAATAAATAATTTATCTTAAATCCTATTGTATAGACAGAAGTATCAATAATTTCAGGCTAACAATTATCTGCCACAAGATAGTAGCAAGCACTTCCAAGCGTAATGCATCCCTTAGATCTGCATCCATTTCCCCTACTATGGAGAAGAAAAAAACCCAAACCAAAACGCCAGACAAGGTCAGACCACTGAAGTGCATTTTGCTAGAAGGTTTTCCTCAGAGTGAGCTCTTCAAATTTCTGCCCAGTCATAACAGTTGCACATAAAACCTTATGCAGACTCTTAAACTGCGTTTTCCTTTATTTGTTTGACTTACATTAATGGTTTTGGTACATTATGAAAAAGTAGAACTTTTACAAAGTAAATTAAAAGCCTGACTATGGCTTTTGCATTTGTTTTAAAAGGTGCTTGAAAAGCAAGCAGGCCACACAGCAAAGTAAGTGTTTCTCTGACAACCTTTCCTTCTCCAGAATTGCTAAAAGAGATCAAAAAAATTAAATGCAAATCAAGGAGGCTGTAGAGTGAAGTTTTATCTGGAGGCAACAAACTGAGAGGAAGACAAGTACATCCATTCTACTAGGTCACAAAGAATATCCTTGGTGGCCATCCTGGAGTATTTTGCTGTGGTACTACTTATACTCAGAAATTAAACCTTCAGAATAATTTTCTGAGTGATATGTTTTCAACTTAAAGTGAAAACTTGCATTTAAAACGATCTAAATCAAGAGCAGTTGTTCTTGCAAGTAAGTGGTGTGCTTATAAAGCCCAGGCTGCGCAATGTAACTGTGTGTGTCCGTAGCTGCTTCTAACATGCAGGAGCCTTATGGTACAGTCTGAGTACAATGTAATACTTATATCTGGATATGCACAAATGCAGAGATACACCTTTTACAGAAATGGCAGGTCTACTGGCATTATGTACTGCATATATACTCTGCAGAAACAGCAGTGATAAAAAACACTACTAGCTTCAGGCGGCCATTCTACAGCCTACACCCTGAACAAGCCAGATGAAGCAGTCTAGGTATATGATGAATTTGTACAGTGAGGGAAGAAGGAACTTTTTTAAGTACATTAATGGTAGCAAAACAGTAATATTGGAGGCTACATCTTACTGAAAACACAAAGTGAACATTATCATTTCTACTTCTGTACTGCTGAACCAAATTCCTTGCATTTTGTTGTGCAAGAACTAGTAATTTTTTTCTCTTTTCCCTCATGAAGAAGCCGCTATTTATTGTAAAACTGGAGAATTTCCCAGCTCCCCAACATACCCTTCAAAAAACCTCAACTCCTCCAGTTTTTCCATATATGCTTTAAATATCTTGCTCTTAAGATAACATCCACTTTTACTTACCATCATAAACAAAGTAAGTTCCATCTTTGAAGACCATAACAGCAGGCAATTCAGGCAATGTCACATACTGAAAGAGTCAGGTTTCAATTAATCCATGGAAGATTAAAATATTTTTAAACAAACAAAAACATCTGAAAACATGTAAATGTAGTTCATGGGGAAAATCTCTTAAGGACACCTAAATACTTTCTGCCTATATTTACTAAGATAAATTTACCAGCTTCTATATATTAAAAGTAACACAACATAAATACAATTTTGAGAGGTAAATCTTGCAAAATGTAAAAGAAACAGGATTTTTACCGCTATCTGCAGTAGCATGAAGAATAGTTTATGGATTGGACATGAACTTTAGGTAGGAAATTTTAACCTGAGGGTTTTATCAATCATGCTCTCAGTTCCCAATTTGTGCTGTTGTCAGCATACCTGTCATACTGCTACTTCTACTAGATGGACAGTCAATTTTGCAGAGTAAAATAGTACCACTGGTAACATGTCCCACTAAATCTGGGTTATTTCTGTACTTCAGACTGATGGGAATATAAAGAAACAGCTTCAGCCCACCAGACTGAAAACAGACCTAATTTAGACAAACAACAAAAGCCTGTATTACAATGCTAAACATGGTATTTGAGATGGTCAGCAACATACTCAAAAAAGAGCTGTAGAAACTTTCTCCTTGGAACTCAAAATAATTTTAGTCAGCTCATATTTTTTGTGAACTGCCATAGAAAAAATCCTGCATCTACTTCTTACTGCTTGCTAGCATTCCAAGTTAAAATTTTAACAGCATTTGTGATTAAGAAAAAACTGCATCTTAACCTAAGTTTTGATCACATCATCTGAATTGTCTGATTTACTGATATGTTTTGGAAAGGTAAGAACAGCATCATTTCCAAATGACATGCCTTCTGTCATCATTCTGCATTAACTTTCTTGGAAATTAATGTAAAAGCAGAAATTTATAGTATAATAGCTGATATGAATAAGCAAGAGGGTAGTCCCAGATGATGCTTTGTTCTCTTACTTGCCCAAAACATAATTTAACATCTTTGAAGGACAAATCAATCCGTGTACAGCTTAAAGTCTGCAACAGATCCCTAAAGCTCAGAACAACACCTAAGGCAATGAAACAAAGCCTAACCATGAACACTGCAATGCAAAACCTCATTACAACTAGTAACCAGAAATTTCTTAACATTTTTTCTTCTCTCCATAGAATACTGCATACCATCACTACTTCAGCTTAAACGACGCTGGTGGGAAATTACCTCCTGTGGGAAAAAAAAGCTCACTGCTTACATCAGTGTCATCACAGAACCTCAAAGACTTCCAGGTTTTTTTACACTCTTTCCACTGCACAACTGAACAGTACTTTTCTTGCTCAGCTGGAGCTGAAGTGCAAATAGCAATATTTAAATTAAGGTGGCTTTTGATACAAGGCCTCTGGAGAACTAACAATACACTATTTATAATGAGGCCAGTTCTACTTATGGTGGTGTAAAATGCAGCTGCCTAAAAACAAAAAAAAACAAAACCAAAACAATAGACCAAATTATGGTAGTTCTCACCCCATTAATCACCAACTAGTTTTAAAGTCACATGTTAGTAGGCATGGGGCAGACTTAGGTCCCACTTGGAGATAACTATAAATGAAAGCCTCTTAATTTTGCTACGAGTAAGCAGCAATGGTTAGACTAACTACAGTAGTATCAATTTTTTCCTACCCTTGTGACGAACTGTAAATAATTTCCTTGTTACAGAATCCTCCAAAGAGCCACATGAGAATTCTGCAGCCAGTGGACTGGGTTGGCTGATCCCCAGACAGACTAATGTTTTCACCAGCTGTATTGTACAAGATGAAAATAACTTACCTCTTCACTTACTTCTGATTACTAGGGTAGTAATCCATGCTACAGACCCCCTAATTAGCTCTAAAAGTATTTGGTGAAAGGACTGCTGGGAGCAACAAGAGTTCTTCTGCATTGGCTAAAAATCCAAGTATCTACCTTCTTGAGCAGGTCGGGTGGCTCATGTTGAGTTCTGCACATCTTCTGATTAATTTTATTAATATGACTGAAGAAGTAATTTGGCCAAAACAAAGCAATGACAGACTGAATTTTGGGTTGTATTCTTTCCTCATATAGACTCAAAAATGACACGTTTCAACGTAATCACTTAGAAACCTATCAAAGCCAAACATACTGTAAGAAGACATCTCTGTGCCATCAAAACAGCAAAATCACATAGATGAGGAGAAAAATACCATTTCTGGGGAAACAGTAGGAATGGTAACAGCTTACCTCAGGCAGCACATCTTCTGAGGCAGAAAAAAAGTATGTATAAACTATTAGTTCTGAAGCAACCTCAATGTATTTTTCCTGAAAAAATACAAACAATGTTTTTTTAATTTCCGAATTTTAGTAGGTGTCAAACAAAAGCTTTGTGACATACCTTATCTTCAAAGAGCAGTTAGAAAATATGGTTATGGAATAAAATTGTAAAAGCACTTTGATAAACATAAAAAACCCTAAGAATTTGTTACACGCATGCACTTCAGTCTTTGAAAAGATTTTTACAATTACTCCCTAAATAGCCAAAAGAAGTAACTTTATTTAATCAAGCTTCAAACCTTTAAAGGAGATTCACCACCAACATACACAAAAAGTACACGATGTCTCTTTTGCACGTGCTCAAACATTTGCTGGCTAGGAAGTGGCCTGATAAGAGGTCTGGAAAGGAAAAAAAAGACCAAGAAAAATCTCAGTTTGTGCAACCTGTAAAACCCAAACAAATAAAAATTCACAAGAAAATGTCATAAAGTTTTTTGTGTTTTTCAGAAAATTATATTTCAAAATGCAAATTATTTTAATGTTTCAAGTTATTATTCTATTTTACATGAAAAGGTAAAAGAAAAAAGAACGTTCTCCTCTCCCCCCCAATAACATGTAATGTTCCTCAAATAGCACACTTAAATTTGAAATTCAAATCTTACTACAAAATGCTGCTATGATTTAAACATGCATGCCTTCTACTGGACACAGAATCACAGACTGGGCTAGACTGGAAGGGACCTTAAAGATCATCTGGTCTAACCCTGCCACCGTGAGCAGGGATATCTTTCACCAGACCAGGCTCCTGAAAGCCCCACCCAAACTGGCCTTGAACACTTCCAGAAATGGAGCATCCGTAATTTCTCTGAACAACCTGTTCCAGTGTCTTACCACCCTCACAGTAAAGAATTTGTTCCTAATATTTATTCTAAATCCATGCTCTTTCTGTTTAAAACCATTGCCCCTTATCCTGTCAGCATAGACCTTGATAAAAAGTCTGTCTTTCTTACAAGATGTCTTTATATAGTGGAAGGCCACAGTAAGGTTGCAATCATCTGAGAGAGAAAATTCTGAATGTAAGCACAGCAGTTAGGAAATGTGGTCTTAGAAATAAATAATCTTAACTCAGCACCAGTCTCCAATGCAGCAACACACATAGTACATATAGTTTTTAACTTCAGTATCTTGTTCTTTTTAAATAACTCTTGGCCCACCTCAAAATCCTACCTAAGTTTTAAGTCACCAGAACAAGTCTCAGAAAAGAGTATACTTACCCTGCCACTCTATTAGCAAATTCAATTATATCATCTTTGGTTCTAGGTCCTCTGTAGTTGTATGCCAAGTCACCTTTCAAGCTAGATAAATAGGAAAGACAAAAAAAAGAACAGAATAGCAATCATCTAAACTACATTTGCACATGTAAAATTTCTCAACCTTCACGTGTTTACTACAGTCACCTTTTAGCAAGTGATAAGCAAGTGGTCAGCAAAATATAAAACTCAATAATACAATACAATGCAATTATGGAATAGAAGCTTATTTACACAGTATCTGATTTACGGACTTGTTGAAATACATTTTTTTTGAAATTATTTTTTTCTAGTGCACAGCAGTCAATTACTTTATAAACACACAGATCATTAAGAATACTTGTTTATGACATATTAAAAAGCCCCCCAAAACAGTAAAACACCTCACACTCAAACCAAACCTGAGACACTCAACATTTAAACTACTCAGGGATTACTCCTGGTAAAAGGAAAGCATATGAACTTCTTTAATGCTTTTTTATAATTGAAATGTATCAAATAATCTGCAAAACCTTCCAAATTTATGTATGAAGCTTCAGTGAAGTGCTGGTCAGCTTATGGTACTCTGCTGACAAGAGGACGTAGCAGGCATTATCAAAATATTCAAGTAAGTTTCACTAATTCTAATAGCTTTCTTTGAATCCACATAGGTTTAAGAAATTCAGAGGAAAGAAAGTAAACCAAATTTTCAATGCCTCTATTTGCCAATAACATTTTTCATCCTTAAATATTTCAAGCTGAACATCTCTGCTGCTTTGAGAAAACTAACTTGACGAGATTTATTATCATCTATTATGAATACTGTTTGCTTAAACAATAACCTGCTAAAAACCCCAGTATGTCCACAGTAAAAAGCACTCAAAATTATTGAGTCTTTATTTAACTTGACATTGTACTGGACTATACATTACAGAGGTTTGAGATTTTTAAATGGACAGGGCTACTTTTAATTTTTTGTCATGAAATCATTGATAGAAATTCCATAGGAAGAATTAACTTACAGCTTAATTGTTGGATAGCCTCGCACTCCAAATTCGGATGCAATACCTGAAAGAAATGCATTAATGCCAAAGTGAACTAAGACTCTTTTTCTCTCCTACCTTAATCTTTAAACGTGGTTTACTATTCAAGCCACATAAACAAATGAAAAAAATACCACTTAGCTCAATATGAATTATTCTACTTGCTTTCAAGGAAAAGCTTGCTGTTATTAAGCTACATCACTAAATTTTGGACTTCTTTCAGAGGTGCTGCAGGGTCCCAGGATAGGCACCCAATTCATGTGCTACAACTCAAATGTCATGAGAATCCTCTGGACAGACATGCTTGGTCTGCTTTCACTAAAATGCAGCATGCATTGAATATGCACATACAATTGACTGAAAATATAAGATGCAAGAATTAAGCATCAAGGATGTAGAGCTGTAAATACTATGCTTGAAAGAAACATAGAAGACAATTATCTACTCGTGCTACAGTAATGGCTAACAAGAAGCGCAGTATCATACTGCAGTTGTTACAAAAAAGTTTTTAAATCATATTCCACACAAGTAAATGTCTACTATCATGAACCTTACCAGAAGGAGGCACTTTCTAAGTAGGTACTTGCCTGCTGCTTACTAAAGTGGTGAAAAGTAGGACAACTGCAGAACTTTTTCCCCCACCTCAGATTTGTTTAAAACCTTCTATCTTGCTCCCATCAATGGGAGGAGTACAACTTGCAACCACCCTTCCACTTGTGAACATAGTAACTGCCACCTGAAACTACAATTTCCAGCAAATTCAGTGTTTCCCATAAGTTAAACTACATAGTCTCAAAAAAGGATTAAGTCTAAAATTCTGGCAATACTTGTGCAATTCCCTGTTGAATAACAATCCCTGCTCTCAAAAAGCACCTAGAGTCAACACTTTTTACAAAACCATTCGGAAGCTACCAGCCACATGCCACAGCAAGCAGATGTTGCAGGTCTTGAGTGCAAAGCTCTCAGTAAGAGTTCAGAAATTGTGACCCTAAGGTTGTTCACCTGGATCAGTACCTTATTGCACAGCACTACAAATAAAACTAGCAGCTCACCTACAGGCATCTAATCAAAGACGACTGCTCTAAGAAACACATACAAGGATTAATTTGATTCTGATCCTTTTCTCTCACAGCTCTACTACATGGAACTACAATGCATTAAAATGTGTATTAGAACATTCAATCACAAGAGCTGTCAAACAGATGGTTAATCCCCTCAACTTCATGGAAGTGACGTATTTACATCACCACCTCCACTTCTTGATATGAAGAAAATAGCAGCAATTGTTCCAGCCCCAAGTGTGATGTATTTCTACTTTGCTCACACCCAGTGGACTCCTGAGGCTAAACCCCCTGAAAATTCAACTAATACCACAGCAGGTGACTGCTCTGTTGATGTAAGTGCTGTATCCTCATTCCACAGAGCTACCACAGGCAACATCTTCTGGATGATTTGTACGTTCACCTGTGATCTCGGCTCTCTGACAACAAGCTTCCCCTAACTTCAGATCTTTCACACTACTTCATATTCCTATTATATTTTAGTATATTACAAATAGTATTATATTGTAGTATATTACAAACTACGAGGAGCAAACCACTCATGTTCCTTCCTAGTGGCAAGTATATGCTACAGATGCATTTCCTTCTGATATTTTCAAGACTAAATTACTTTAGATTTCAGAGATCATTAGATTGCAAAGATATTAAGCACAGTTGACTTGAGCTTTTCATATCCAGATGTGAAATTTCCACTTTCAAAATGAAAGCATAAAACTATTTCAAAAGATTTATCAGACACTATAAAGCTGGTTGCAAATCTGAGAAGAAAAACTTTTCCAAGACACAAAGAAACCCTTGCAGCTTTTAGTAATTTTTATAAAAGTAAAAATCAATTATATAACAAAACCTTAGCACCAATTCTGTTCTAGGTATAAAATACAAGATTTTAGTAACAGGATGACAGATGCAAATATTTCAGGGTAAAAGTTGATACAATTTATATGATTTAGAATTTTATATACATGACTGGAAAGTTAGAGAACCATGAAACCTATTCCCAGTTTTGAAGTTACCTGGTTGCATAACCTTGAGACTTCTAATTCTCCAGACTTATTTTTCTATAGAAAATAAGTATCTTTAAGATGAAACATGAAGTCAGACTGATTTGGTTTTATAGATAAAGATACATACAATAAATTGGTCTTTGAGACAAAATCACTTTAATCCCAAAAGACCAAACTCTCCTATATCTAAGCACAGGAAAAACTAGAATACCACTGAAAAAAATATTCTGCATAACATTTTAGGCAAATACAACAAACTTGAATAATCAGATTTAATGGATATTAGCTAAAAACACTACATGTATTTACAAAATTTTATTCCATATAGATCTCACTTGGGCCCACTCCTCCCTATACCTTCCCTTTTAAATATCCTCTTAGTTCAACACAGATTTAAGTGAATTGACAATAAACAAGCACACAAACACAAAGAAAGTAGTTAAGCATTCAACAATCCTCTCACATCTACCCAAACTACTTCTCTAAACACCAAAGCTTTCAGGTTTTCTCTGAAAAGGTTGATATATGAAAGGCCCCAGCAAAAACCAAAAAGCATTGAAAGAGCTGAATTTGGTTCTTTGAGAAGACATTTACAGAGAAACATGGGAAGAAATCGGCTGAACAGTGATTACTGATGTAATGAATTCAGTGATTTCAGCAGGCTTTGTGTAACAGCTTCAGGACCAATTACCTGAAATGAGTAAGAGCCAAGAACACAGGCACTCCTGCAGCAGTAATACAAGGAACCTAAAACTGGATGCTCTCAAGAGACACACCACATAAAAATACTTATATAACAGTACTCTAAGAGGCATATCAAAAGCACATCTTTGAAAAGCTTTTACCTTCCCTACTCAAGCAGAAACAAATGTGATAAAAAAACACATACTACATCATGTTGTCACCTTTAGAAAGAAAAATAGTAAGGAAATTTTTCTACAATGACTACATATTTGTGCTATGACACAGAAGAACAATTTCAAGAAAAAAAAAAGTTTCAAAACAGAGGTTGTGATGAAATTACCCCAAAATAAACCATACTTACTAGAAAAGGAAGTTGCATCCATCTTCCCAACTTTTACTGGAGAACCCATGTTTCTCATTTCTATGCCCACTTCATTCCACACAGGCTCTAGTTTCTTGCAGTGGCCACACCAAGGTGCATAAAACTGAGAAGCAATTACATTTCATTAAAAAAAAATTAGTAGAAATTGATTCTACAATTAACCCTCAAATCATTAGCAAGACTTATTTTCTAGTCACGGTACCCCTTATGTCTTAAATAAATTTCAAGTTAGTTACAAGGTTGGCATGACAAGCAATTTACGATTTAGTCCTACTTTTAATATGAAAGCACAAGTTTGAAAATAATACATTAAATTGCTATTATATAATTTCTTACTTAGGAATAGACTGTGTGGGTTTTTTTTGAAAGTTAAAGGATCATATAAGCAATCTATCCAGGAATATGAATTTGCCAACAGGCCGAAAATATCAATGTTTTGGTATAACAAGGTTACAATTTGATAAAGCTGAATTTTGTTTTGCTATACACTGCTGATAACGCCGAATTAGCACATATACTTGCTCCCACCCAAAAATCACAAATCTGGGTAATACAATTTTAGAATTACAGTAAATATTTGGGTGAGGAAAGGAATGTTACCTCATCCACAAACAAGCTCAATCTTTTTAGTAACTCTTTGTCCCTGAAATAACAGGCACTGAATCTTTCTAAACAATTTAGAAAAGTAAAAGAGGGCTCTCATATATTTGATCTTTCAGTGCTAATAGAAGTCTAGAACACAAATCACCTGTTATAATTAGTGAAAGGAATAATAAAAATTCTGAACAGACTTTATCACCTCCTAAGTGTGTTTGGGAATCTGCTTTCCTCTTTTAAGGTCTGCAAAATATAGATTAAAGCCTATTCAGCAGTCTATTCAGCCTATTCCTCATTTACCCTGAACAGACGGATTGCTTTTCTATCACGGCAGTCAGAATTACTGCCATGAAGTTTTTCTCCATCCTGTACAAACAACTTTCCAAACAATGAAGCACAGCCTGACTACAGGGTTTAGCACTGTGCGTTCTGTCTTTTGATTTCCACCAGCAGATCTTCCCTTTTTTCTTATATACTCACATCTACAAGCCAAATATCATCTTTACGGTTTTCTTTAAACCTAGAAAGGAGAAAAAATGAAATCAACAAATTATATATCTGAAAATAAAACAGTGAAGTGCATGTGTGAAACAGGCAAAGTCTACAAGAAGGTTAACATAAAACTACAGATACAAGATTTCTGTTTTCTTTCTTTCTTTGAGGGTAGGGAAATGGAGAAGATGGTTATTTTTGAGTATTAAGATTGCCCCCGTACATGATACTACACACACAGCTGTGCCAATTATGTTTCTATAACTACTTCCTGAGACAAAAAAACCCCAACAAAACAGAAAAACAACGAGAAATAAGAATACACACCAAAACACACAGAAGATATTTGATTAGCATGTGGAACCCAAGGGGAAGAAGTATTTTGCAGTTGTCTTAGTTATATTAAATAAATTTGTTGTTGTATTTTTATATACCAACTAATACAGACTCTTAGAGCATTGGTTTAAACTGTTAATCTTAGTTTTACTAAATGCAAACTAAATAAACTATCTTTAATATTAACATGTGAAGCAATCTTAGTTCAATCTCCTTTAACATTCTACTATAGGTGCATCAGTTTATAGTTTAATTGAAGTTGCACACAACCGAGAAACCAACTTCATGGAATAAAAATGATCAAGTTATTGATAAAAGCCAGAGATACACAGGTACTACTGAATTTTCTTAATGCTAGACAAATGGCATTTAAATTAACTGACTGGTTTTGTTAACTGTAAATCTGTCACTAAATTCTAAAACCTCTAACACAAAACTAAGCTTGATAAATCAAAGTTCTTTGCTACCTCCCAAAATGCTGCTTACACTTTTCACTGTTGTCACTACAAGATCATATGAATTACTGCATTAGTTAACTAGTCCTATGTAGAGAATGAAATTAGCTAGAATTTTAACCTAGAGTTTATTTTTGTAAAAGACAGGCTTCATAAAAGTGACTAGGACTGGCACTAAAGTCACACACAATAACATACATGATAAAACACTCTTTATTCCACCATTCTTATTGCAAAAGGAGATGAATATTTACATATAATTATGCAGTAAGTGTAGATCTACACTCTAAGATCCAATTAATAGAAGTTATAGCCCAACTCATCATTATGGCTGCATAAATGGCTCATAAGCAGTAGGCAGAATTTATTATATTTCACTTAAAGTTGAATCTGTAATAGTCCATAATGGTCTTGAAGAAATACTATTGCTGACACTGGCTTACTGTTTGAAAGAAATAATTCAGAAATCATGAATACAATCTAATTACAGTGTTGAGTATTTGAAACTTAGAATTGCAGCATTTCACTGGTAAATTCCAGCCTACTTTATTGATGGCATACCAAGGCTGCAATGCCTGTACAGCAGCAGGAAAGGTATTTGCAGAGACTAATATGGAACTGCTAACGGAAAGCATCATTTTTAAGTCACAAAATTTCTTAGTTGACAACCTCACTAAAAACTTACTTTACCACCCTAAGCACTGCAGAGCTAATGAAAGAACCAGTGAGAGTCCAGCATCTCTTGAGAATTCTAACAGAGCTATAGCTAACTTCCAATTACAATGCCAAATAATTGGTTATGATGCAAGAGGTAGAAAGCAGTTACTGAATCATAAGCTCCTGGGCTGTGCTTCAATTTAGAATATCACTTTTCCTTTGTATAAGAAGAATCTACAATTAAATGTTCTCCTTCCTCTGCCACAGCAAAATTGTTACAGCAAATTGCAAAGAGCATTAAAGTACTGAGAAAGGTAGACTGCAACCTTGCCAACAGACAGAAAGAAAAAAGGGAAAGAATAAAACACCTGGAGGCTGAGCTTTCCAACAGAGTTTAATAACTTTGACCTAAGATTGTACAAAAAAATACCATAGTTTTTATAATATAAATTTCACCGTACTTCTCATTTACAAGCACCTATTTAATGAACTTCCACAGAAAGTAAAATCTGAACTGAAACAAAACCCCAACTATCGAAACTCACTCTAGTTTTGCTAACGTCAGTGATTAAATTACTAGACAATATATATTAAGAAAGTTCAACACACTGCTGAAGAAAAAGAGAAATCTCTCTACAAATGAGCAGTCAAGCATTTTCTGCAGGTGCTGTTTTTAGGCCCTATAAATATGTTTTCCAAGCACTAAATTTCAGTGTCTCTTTTTAATTGTCCTGTGCAGTCCTCTGTCAGCTGTCAGAGACACAATCACACTCGTGGAAAGATGACGTAAGTGTTGCACATCCTTGAATCAAAATTATTTGTCTCAAACCCATACATCTTCCCAACTATATGATCAAATGTTCTCTCAGCCTCCACTTAAACCAAGCACCCCACTTAATCACAAACAGTTAAAAGAAACCAGCATAAAGCAAAACTGAACACCAAGGCCACAATTCCAAGGGCCTTAAAACAACCCAGCTGCTGCATCTATTCCTTGCTGTTTCCCTTCTCCCTCCCCTTGCACCGATGCTTCTGATCATGGTTTGAGCCACCAGTGCATGCCCACAGATAGAAAAATACTTCCTTTTTCAGTCAGGTTACTTATCTGCTTCATTATCACACTAGAACAAGTCCACACCCATCACAAGTTGAGTGCTGACCTGAGGCAGCAGATCTGCTATCAGAGCAGCACAAGCCAAGAGGAACCACAGCTCATTTTGTGCATCCCTCCCACAGCCCAGCTGGGCACCTCTGTTAGCTCTGCTTGTTTTCCCATATCCTGTAAGCTTTGGAAACGGACCTGAGCCTTGCACTAGTCCGCACGGTTTACAACTACTAAAATTCAAATAGAACACAAAGCTTACAGCAACAGCAGAACACCCATAATGTTTAAGCATCTATAAAATGGAAAGCTTGAAACTTCAGCAGTCACTGCTCCCCAGTTTGGAGCAAAATTAAATTAAAATTTAAGTTGTTTAAATTAAATTTTAATTTCAATTAAATTTAAATTGTTTTCGTGTCTTTTCTCACCATTTGTCAATTAGCAAAAAAAAAAAAAAAAAAAAAAAAACAACCAAAAACAAAAAAAAAACCCCAGAAAACCTGCCCTGAACAATTAATCAATTCTTACTCTTAACTGGAAATACAAGCATCTGGACAGTTTTGTAATTGAAAAATTCAAATGTTCTAAAATGAGATTTTCTTTTATCAGTTATTTTAAAAAGTTATGTCACAACAGAACCACGACTCTTCACTCCAAAGCAGCAAATACATTTACACACACGTGTGGAAACACTATATGAGAACGTGATGCAGGAGCACAGATAGGCTAAGTGAATGCATCTTCAGTCCTTGAAAATATGAGCATGTTTTAAAAACAAGCTTTGAAAATCAAGTCCGAACAGTTCCCATGCTTCAGTTCTTTTTTCACAACACCAGAGGCGCTGCTGTGTCTCTCCTGAGAACTCCTTCCGTATGTTCCCATCCCCTCACCCATAAATCCACTACACCTCATCTGATCTTATGATTAACAAGCAATATTCTAAAAATGTGAGTGGTTTCCTGACAGTTTAGCTCTTTGATGTAATTTATCGTGGATTGAACCCTCATGAAAACATCACCTTTAACTGGCTGAAATTTATCCTAAAGCAGTCATCTAATGCTACCTTCTCCTTCCCTACCAGCTAATATGCTCCATATCTTCTCTTTCAGTTCCAATAATCGTGCTGCTTTGTAGCACTTGGTATCTCTGACAAAAAAAAAAAAACAAAAACCCAACCATTTGGGGTCATTTTCTTGGGAAACTATAGCAACTACGTAGCTATCAAACTGCTACAGCAAAGCAGTACTCCAACAGTGACACTACACAACCAAGTTCATGGCAGGACTACCCATTTCAATTTCTGCACAGTCTCAGGACTAATTCTGTTGTAAATGCCCTTTTTTACACTGGAGTATTACTGGCACTTCAGGCAACCATGAACTAGTCCTGCAGGCCTCTTCCTCTCTTCTGTTTCTGGCCATGCCTGAACGCACTTAGACTCGTACTCCCAACCCCTCATGCAGCCATGCCACAAACTCTAATGAAGAAAGAACTTGGATAAACGCAAGCAGCTTTTATTTGGGGCAGGCACCAATACACCAATATATTTACCCCACCAAAAAGAAAGACAAGCAAGGAAGCTCAAGACCATTTCTGGCAACACCACCACAGTAACAGCTTTAAAAAAAGCTGAAAAATAAATTGTTCCTTCATTAACTGAACCTCCTCAATAGGTGAGACTGAGGACAGACCTCATGGGAGTCTACAGCTTCCTCAAGAGAGGAAGCAGAGGGGCAGACACTGATCTCTCCTCTCTAGTGGCCAGTGACATGACCCAAGGGAACAGCATGAAGCCGTGTTGGTGATGTTTACGTTGGATATCAGGTAAATGTTTTTCACCCAGAGGGTGGTTGGGTGCTGGAAGAGGCTCCTCAGGGAAGTGGTCACAGCACCAAGCCTGACAGAGCTCAAGAAGTGTTTGGACAACACTCTCAGGGACATGCCGTGACTCCTGGGGAGTCCTGTGCAGGGACAGGAGTTGGACTTCAACGATCCTTGTGGGTTCCTTCCAACAGAGGATACCCTGTGATAATTCAGGACACAATCTTTCTGTCCTTCCTGATATGAAAAAGCCACAATCTTTTCCAGCGTAGCTTTCTTGACAAGCACACTACGCACAAAGTCTGGGGTCACGTTCCCCACAAGAAGACAATATCTTGGCAATTAGGCAAGACACGCCGGTACTTACGACTCATCTAGATCTTCCACAAAACCCGCACCTGACGCCACCACATGCGCAACCACTGCGAGGCAAAGGAAAAGCGTTCCGTGAGTGATGCCCGAACCAACCCGGGGTGTTCACCCACACCAGCTGACAGACTCCCTTCCCTCCTGGCCCCTCACGTCCCCAGCGCTTCCCCACAGCCCTACCCGCTCCAGCGCTGCCCGCGTCCCAATCCCTCCGCTTTCCCCCACTCTGCCCTGCAGCCCGGCCCGGCCCGGCGGAGCCGGCGCCGCCCGCCCGTCACCTGCCGCCCAGAGGAGGCAGCGCGGCCGCCCGCCCGGCGCCGCTGCCATGTTGACAGAGCCGGGCACGGCCGGAAGGGGAAGCGCCGACCTCTCGGCACGGCGCAGGCGCGGAGCCGCGCGCGGGGGGCCGGCCGGGCGCGGGGGTGTTGGCGCCGCCGACGGGCGCGCGGGGCGGCGGGCGGGGGCCGGTGTGGCAGCGCGGCGCGGTGGGTAGACTCTGTCATCTCCCCTGCGGGGAGACTCTCGTTCAGTCGAATCAATGTTCTGCTTCTTTGGAAGAGTAAGCCTCGTCCTCCCTCCGGCAGGAACACGTGTGCCTCCTGTCGTGTTGCCAGCTGCCTGCCGTGGGTAGAGCTCATCTCTTGCCTTGCTGCTGTGTCAGCACCCCTCCTTCAGCATGGGCGCGAAACTTGTTCACTTTAATGTCCGTGTCATTCTCTTTAGAGCCCCTCATTCGCTCAAACCTGTTATATTCTTTCCTATCTTCAGCTACGGTGTTTTTTCTGTTAGTGCAGATCTGCAGATCCTAGTCGGGCAAGTAAATCCTGCTTGTTTGAAAACTTCAGTTAAAGCAGGTCTGGGATGGTTCAGCCTGGAAAAGACGAGGCTCAGGGGAACCTTATTAATGTGTGTAAATACCTGAAAGGGGTTGCAAACAGACGAAAGCTGGACTCTTGCCGGTGGTGCCCAGTGACAGGACAAAAGGAAACAGGCATAAGTGAAACACAGGAGGTTCTATTGGAACGTGAGGAAACACTTCTTCACTGCAAGGGTGACGGAGCACTGCCCACCAGTGCTCCCACCTCAGAGATACTCATAAGCCACCTCGACATGGTTCTGAACAGCCATCTCTAAATGGTCCTGCCTGAGCAGAGGGTTTGGACCAAATGATCTCCAGAGGTCCCTCCCAACCTCAACCACTGTGATTCTGTGATTTATTCGTTTTCAATTTTGACTCCCATAGTGCAGTTTCTTACCCTTTCTCTCTATACCAGAATTACTTTTCGCAGCTGTACATGCAAATGTTTGAGATCTTTGTCAGAAAAGGATAGATTCTTTCCAGGGATCATGCAGCTCCTCTGAATTAAGTGTTGAAGCCTTTTCTTCTAATGATAGGGTCTATTATCTTTTCTAATAGTGTCTACAAGCAGCAAACATTGAGGTTGCCTCATTTTGGGGCTGCTCTGTGTGTGTGTGTGTGTGTGCACATGTGCTTGTATTTTCATGGATGTAGATACATGTTCTCTTGGTTACTCCTTAGCTTCTGCACTAGGCCATACCTGGTCTGGTGAAGATGTACTGTTCACTTAATGCTTTGTGGGTATAGCCTGTTTGATTCATCAAATAATCCCCAGAGCTGTCCAGCCCTTTGGAAAAGCTTGCTTCCATATCATAGGTTCACTGGCTGAGAAGTGTGTCAAGGCCTAAGAGTATATGCGATAACTCACCTTAGAATTCTAAAATATCTGACCCTGGCCTATGGTAGATGTACTTTTTCTTCCTCACATTTTACTGAAGGATTATGCAATATTAAGACAATTTCACTTTTTTTCCCCCCCTCACCCCTCAACCTCCAATGATGGGAGAACTAACAAGTTCCTGACATCTGTATTGGATGAATGGTGACATTTATTCACTGATGCAGAGAATTTCTGTTCCACAGCATTTCACCTTCTGTACACCACAGTTAGCTAAGTGGTGTCTGCATGCCTGACCAAATGAGAGATGGCATCTTTTTGATCCTAATCTAACTGCTGTCTAGACTGAGACAATGGAAACAATTTAGTCCATCAATCCGTTAGTAGAAAATCCATATGGGAGAAAATGGGCATAGCCACGTAACTGTTAAATTAGTATAATCCTGTTCTCTTACTCTGACAGTTCATGACTGGCTTTAAATAACTTTTAAAGAGAAATAAACATTTTATATAGCTGTGTATAGATTTGAATGAAGCTCTTTTTATACCTTCTAGGTCCTATTTGGCAGCTTAGAATTTTATTCTCTTTGCAGCTAATGGAATATGATTGTTCTAACTTTTGCACTTAGTGAGCCAAAGCTGTCTCCTCCAAAAACATCCTGTATACTATTCTTGATCTATTTTATCTTGAAATTGAAGGAGTTGCTGTATATTTACTTCTTTGTAACTAAGTTTATGTACACTCACACAGACAATTCTATGCTATATTTATTTATACAGTTTTTGCTGAAGCTTTACTGCATAAAATCCATATAAAAGATAGTTCTTGCACTGCAGCCTGGTAAAAGTATAATGGGAAAAGCATGTAACATGCAAACCAAATAAGCTGGATAATGATAGATGACATCCAGAGAAATGTCAAGGGGTTTTTGTGTTTTTATTATTCCTACTATGGACATTTTGTTTGAAAAAAATACAGGATTAATGTATTATTATTAATAGTAATTCAGTGGAGAATTTAGTCTAGAAAAGGGATGATTTGGTATATGAACTGAACAGAAGATATGAAAAGAAAAAAACCACAGTAAAGGGTAAGAAGCAAAAAGCACAGCAAATACTATTGAAATCCTGGGGGGTACTGCAGGAAAAAGTGTGAGTTATAAGGAAATTAGCAATCAATGAAACATTGGAAATTGAACATACAAGGGTTCCAAGACTCCTTCCAATCCATATTGTGTAGGATGATTTAATGGTCCTGCTGTCCCATTTTTTTTGAACCTGATAGATGGGGAAGTTCAACAAAGACAAGAGCCAGGCTTTGCCTTGTAGGGGGATTTGCAGAGCAATGTTGCTGTTGCAGGATTTTCAGTCTGTTTGTGCAGGTTGTGCACTCTTCTTGCCCTGTATGAAGGGCAGGGAAAAGGATTTATATGTAACTCTGTCTAAATTATACAACGTGGACTTAGTTTTATTGGAATGTGTGAACTTTTGCTTTAAGAGAAATAATCTCTTTCAAATAATTTCCTAAGTTTCATTAGCATTGTAACTGCAATATCAAGGTTTATTTCAATACACATTTCCATAAATAAAATACTTAGGAAACTAAAATTCTTTGTACACATTTTTGTTTTTATACAGTGGATAACATGTCCATGACGCCATATTAAGGTGACTTTCCTGGGGCAAGGACCCAGGAAAACCAAAGGGAATGCAATAAAAAGGATGCTTAAAATAAGACATGAGGGAAGTATATTTTGACACTACCTCTGTCCCTGTACTGACAGTGCTAAACTTGTGGCTTGTGAGCCTGGTATGACTCACCAGAATAATTACAGAATCACAGAATGGTTTGGGTTGGAAGGGATGTTCAACATCATCAAATTTCAACTCCCCTGCTCTGGGCAGGGACAGCTTTCACTAGACTGGGTTGCTCACAAGCCCCATCCAACCTGGCCTTGAACGCTGCCGGGGATGGGGCATCTACAAATTTCTCTGGACAACCTGTTCCAGTGTTTCACTGCCACAGTAAAAAATTTCTTCCCAACATCTAATCTAAACCTGCCCTCTTTCAGTTTAGAGCCACTCCACCTTGTCCTGTCACTACACACCTTTGTAAAAAGTCTCTCTCCAGCTCTCTTGTAGGTCCCCTTCAGCTACTGGAAGGTGCTACAAAGTCCCACTGGAGCCTGTTCCAGGCTGAACAATCCCAACTCTCTGTCTGTCTCCACAGTAGAAGTGCTCCAGCCCTTTAACCATCTTTGTGGTCCCAAGGTTATTTTGGCTTATAACCTGCTCCTGATGCCTTCCTTCATTCCTGAGAACCATGAAAGCAGCCAGTGTCTAAGTCTGGTAAGTTGTTAGTGTCAGTACGCTCCCAGCCACCATTTTCCTAGGGCAAGTCAGGAGCACTTCAGGACGTGTACTTTTTGCAGTGAATTAAGCCTGTTAGTCCTAAGACACTGCTCCAAGCATGTCTGCACACACCCATTTTTCGGTCATCTTGGACTCGTTAATCTCTTCCTTTGCCCTGGAAAAAACATTCAGAAAATTTTTGCATCCCTTTTCTATGCTGTCCCTCAAAATTAAAAGATCAAAAGCTGAGGTGCTTGACTGTAGAGAACCTAAAATAACACAACTCTAACAATCCCACACATTACTGAGGACTAGTGAAAGTATTGCATAAATTAATAATGTCTTCAGTCCTAACTCTGTCATGCACAACAACCAGTAGACTGAGCTTTTTTACTAGCACTGAAAGAACCAAAGAGTCTCAATTCTAGCATTTTTTGATGGTAACTAGCAGCAAGTCACACTGATGATAAAGAGATGAAGACAGCAAAGAATGTTAAGAGAACTCACAAAAATTACTAAAATTCATATTTGAAGTTTCCTTATTTTTGATCTTTCAGTAACTAAACTAGTTTTTTTGATCAGTTCAGTGAAAGAGTGAACTCAATGATCCTTCCACATCCCTTCCAACTGAGATGATTGTGTGACCTGTACCATGGCACCAATCCTCATGTCCCTCTATGTCTCTGTCCCTTTGGCCTCTGCATGGCTGCCGTGTATGGGATCCTAGCGGCCAGGGATGGAAGCTCTCCCTGTGGCTCACCGGTCTCACACCCTGCCTTTCCCATGGGAGCCCTGGAGGCTCTGACCGAGCCCTCCCCACTGCACAGCCACAGTTCCCCCAAGGCCAGGTCACCTCACTGCCCCTTCCGACGTCCTCATCCTCTAGCCAGGGCCTCAGCGTTCCTGGAAGGGAAGGCATTAGCAGGCCCAAGCCTCCCTCCTGGCCCAGTGCTGTTTCCCTTGCGTTGCCAGGCAGTGTTCAGGAGGTTTTACAGTGTTCAGGAGTGAGGGCAAAGACAGGCCCTGTGGCAGAGGTGAGTAATGAAGCCTCTACCCTGGGCACACCTGTGCTGGCCCTGCCCATCCCATTGCTCCTTGTGGCTGGCCTATCCCAGGTCTCCAGGAGCCTGGGATGGAACAGCCACAGCTCATCCTCTCCAATCTGCTGGCAAGGCAAGGCAAGGCAAGGCAAGGCCTGGCATTTTTTCCCCTGTTCCTGCTGACTGACAGGGTTTTGCTGAAATGATATCCTGTTGTGACACAGGCAGAGGGGAGGGAGGAGCGTAAGGCACATATGGGCTATAGCACATATAACTGCTGTATTGTTGGCAACCCCAGGAGTGACCCTGACCATCAGCCTTGTCTCTGAGTGTGACATGACATTCACCATTAACCACTCAAGAACCTATCAACAGATGGGAGCGAGAAACAAAAGATGGGAAGGAAGGCATGGGCAGAAAGATAAGGTGAAGAACAAAGTGAATTGCTGACAATTTTGCTCTTCCCTCTCATTCCTCTTTGCCACCAGATTTTTTGTGCCAGCTGAGAGATTGTGAAAGTAAAGGAGGAGAAATACTCTGGCTGTGATCTCCCAGCCTACAGTATTTTAGGGAGGATGAGAGCTGTATTGAAGCCCAATGCAGAAGAGAAGGATGCACAGATGTTAACCCTAGCTAGTGACATCTAACTGGGGACCAAAAGGGCTGTGGGTGTTCAGATTATGTACAAGTGTGTGTGTATGTGGGAGGGAGGAATGTAATGTGGGGCAAAATTATCTGTACATAATTCTTTCTCAAATAAACTGTAGCTTGTCCCTTCACTGTATCAGAACTTCTGTTATTTCTCAGCTCCTTCATATCCTTTAAGTAGGAGCCTAATACCCTTCTTCTAGCATTGCCACGTCTTACATCCTGAAACACTGAATTTTGTCTTTTGGTGCAACTCAAAGCTCAGTCCAATCTGTCACATATCAGACAAGGAGACACATCAGGCTTGTATGAGGATTTTTAAAAGTCATTTTGTTACAAGCATTGGAAACTTAATGCAGTGGACCCTCTCTCCTCACTCACAGTGCTTGGTTCCTGTGCCGTTGTAATCACTCATGACCCTACTCCTTTGCCAAAACATTACTTTAAGAAGAAGGGAGAAGAAAGAAATATCAGGGTTTTCTCTAGTGAATTCCTGTGACTCCGTCCTTCAGGTAAGGAGACTGCAAACGAGAAGGTTGTTTTCCTTACCTGCTTACAGCTTGGAGAGGGGAGAGAAGGTTTCAATCTCTGTCTTTTTCACATTGATTTGGGAAGTTGCTAATCAGTTAGGAAGTAGTTCAGTGACACAGCATGTCACAGACACTGAGTAGTTGTTAGATTTAATCTTATTTGGGTTTTTTTTTGCCTGCAAAACTGTTTTCTTTAAATGCCTGGAGAAAAATTGCAATTTCAGTAGGTTCTGGACCACATCCTATCATATCAAGAACTTGCTAATAATACAATTTTTATTTATCTGTTTCAGATGCTGATATACGAATACAATATACTGCGCAGATTTTGAAAAGAGATGGCCTTCAGCTTGTGATAAATCTGTTTGGAAACAATGCATAGATAGCTTCAAAGGGAAAATGAAGAATGGGAAAAGGCAAGCACTTCTCCATAACCTGTACAGCCCAAGAGAGGAAGTTATGACCACTTGCAGCACCAGAACAAAAATACCATGCAGACATGATTGTAGGCCTGCAAGGGATCAGCCAAAGTATGCACAGGCCTCAGAAAAATACGGTTTTGTAGTGTTTCATATGAGCAACTACGTCCTGGCAGCATGCTGCAGAGCACAGCACAGAGACTGGAATGCATCAGCTGCATCAGATACGAGCTCTGTGGATGCAAGGTGCCCTGCACAGCCCATCAATATGTCAGCACATGCTCCTGTGCCTCTGCTGTCACGATTTTTCCATCACCCTGAGCACCTGAGCCCCACATTTCAGCTACAAGCTGACAGTGTCCCTGTTCTTGCAATTTATGGCTCTTGCCAGCACGTGGCACAAGAGGCTGAGTGGACTGCTTGCACTGCCCAAACTGAAATGGACTGACTTCCTAAAATGTCTGTACAGCTGCCACCAAGTCTGTACTTCAACACCATGAGGGTTGTATTCCATAAGGAGGGAAGGTTCTCCAGATTTCTTATGGCACAGTAGTGGTGTTTCTTTTACACACACACAAATTATTGCATGTGGATCAGACTGTGTCTGGGTAGTAGAAGGTGCAAGGAAAAGGGTACTGAAATGCCACTTCTCCAGGCAACAGAGTGATAGAGTAACTTGTGCTCATGTCAAAACGAGTAATTATCAAAAATCAAAATCTCATGCACAGAAATGGCACCTTTCCTGCAATTAAACAGGAAGAGTTGGTGAAGTATTGAATAAGGACTCCTAAATGTATAAATGCATTAATACAGCTGGGCATGCAACTGTGAGAGACTGGAGGAGATTGCTGACTTGAAACATTTTGTTTGCGTGTGTGTGAGGGGAAGGGGCAGGTTGGGCCTTGTTTTGGTGAGGCAATGCCCTGCCCCACACACCCCACATCCCTGGGCCTGTATCCCAGCCTGGAAGTGGCCATCAATCCCTAGCACACCGGAGGCAATGCTCCACATCTGACTCTGGAGCCCCCATCTAGGTCCACAGGGGCCAAGATAAGGGAAAAAGAGGAAAGAAAGCAAAATGAGAGCTTGAACAAGAGACATAAAGGAAAATGCAAAAGTGTTCTGATATGGACAAAGTTTTCAGTTTTCGAGCTAGATTTGGTGGTTAGTGATAACACAGCTCACATCAAGAACTTACAATAGAGAGGGAGGAAGAGAAGTCATGAAAAGCCAAGAAGCTGAGATTCTGTCTAATGAAGAAGGCAAATCAAGGAAGTTACACACCTTCTAATACTGCCTCCAGTAGTATCCCTCAATGATGCTAGTATTTTTGGTTATTTTTTGTATATACATTTTATTGTACATTTTTACTTCATTGTGTATCATTTACTAAATATATTAACTTTTATGTGTAATGGGTAAGCATCAAAATTAAGTTTACAAAATGCTATTTCTGAACATTTACACAAAGATTTCATATGAAAAGTTTTCCAGCTATGCATGGGTTTTTTGCTGTTATGTGAAATCTGAGAAAGTACAGAAAAATATCTATTTCAATTTTAGTAATAATAATCCAAGAATTAATTTACTAATTTCTAAATTAAAAGATATTTTGAAAATATAGAAAAACATATTTTTTCTCTTTAATTACATACAGGTGTTCTGTACTTTGAGGATATTCACCTCCTTTGTATTTACCTTTTATCAAACAGTTAAGATTACAATGCTCACAATTAAGAACTGCTATCAAAGATGTGTTAAGCAGAACAATAATCTAAATAAATATTGCTCAAGTAGCTTTTCACATGTATCAGACTGCAGCAATGAAGGGGAAGGAAATATATTTTAATTTGTAAGTGGTGAGCATTTGTGAACAAATAGTTCTTGTTCTGTTATATTTTTATGTACTTGTATAACTACATGCCAGCTACAGAAATATTAATGTGTAATACCAGTACTATCACAAACAAGGTTATCAGTAATTGCATCAATCGGTATTGAATATTTTAATAGGTAATGTGCACTTTAATGCTACTGTAAGTGTTTACGTCAGGGCTGTTTATTTCTCTTTCACTACAAGAATAAGCTGTATTGATATGTATTATCTTCTCATAGTGACTTTATCTATGATGGTGGGTTTGTACCCCTTTAACTGTGTCAGTACCTAAGTCTGTGCCATAAAACAAACTAACCAGTAACATGTTTGTCATGAATCATAATTAAATTCAAAGTACTGATAAACTTGTAGTGAGATAAATTCATGTCTAATTAGAAGAACAGATAATTGCACATGATCTGGTGCACTTTGGGGATTTTCTCTGTGCTTTGTGTAAGATTCCTTTCAGTTCAGGCGCAACATAAAGTGCAATCTGAATTAAAAGCATAATTTTGAAGACATTATTACTGCTGACACTGGCAGTAGGATTTGCCTGGTCTTGCATTAACACTTTACCTTTCCATATAAGCCTAGTTTTTAAAACTCTTTAAACTGATCACTAGAGGTTTTTTTAGTTTGGGGTTTTTTTTTTGTGGTTTTGTTTTTTTCTTTACTTGGTTTTGTGTGTGTGTAGATGTTGAAGATTGATTTTTTTTTTTTTAACTTTTTTTAAAAAAACTTTTTTTTCCATGTATGCTTGTATACATTTCTTTTATTACAGAGACACCTAGTGGTCTCCGGGTGTATTTACAAAAATACTGTTTTCCTTTTTTATGGCTGGATTTGTTTTAAAGTTAGTTTTACCATTTATAATGTATCACTTATTTAGAATCGCTTATATTATGGGACTCTATAATTTGAAAATCAGTCTGAGAACACTTACACGTTATCCAGTAAGCACTAGGTATTGATTCTCATGGCTGATAATGGGTTATTTTTCTTGGCTCTTTCCTATCGGAGCTGTATGGAAGAGAGATTTGAGCATATTATAGACTAAGTGGTGTAAAAATATATTTCTTCCAAAATTTAATTTCCAAAATAATAGGTATTTGGGTTTCATGTTTTCAGCATTGTTTATGTGGTTTGTTTCTGATTTGTCTGTTAAAAAAGATTGAAAAAAAAAGGTTTTGTCAGAACAAGTTTAATGTCCAGATCAGCATGTTAGTACATAAAGGAAATGCTTTCTACACTAGAAACGCTGGCAAGAACAGGACTATGCTACTATAGAAAAGCTTTAATAATATTTCATGCATACAGCATTTTTTAAACAATAGGCAATTACAGGTAATTACACAGTATAATAGGTAATTACACGGGATGCTGATGTTAGATCTCTTCTCACACCACTCCCAGACTGTCAGGCAGACAGCGTTGATAGGTCCCGGAGCAATGCCTCTGGTGTTGCAGCAGCTTCTCCCGGTTTCCATGGCTGTAGCTGCCCTGCCACGGCAGCCCTGACACCCACCCACAGCAGGGCCTTGCGTGCACAGCTCCAGCAGATTCATGACCTCCTTGAAATGCAGCGGGGCACGGCCACAAGCAGCTTCACTTAGGTGGATATGTGCTGTTGTCCAGCCGTGGCATTCTTAACCAGCAGCTAGGTTTGGACTTTAGGTTAAAAAACCCCCTCCCATCCACTCTTTCCTCATAGGGATGTTCTGCAAAGTAAGTTTCAAATGCTTGGTTGTCTATATTTTAGTCATGATGGTGGTGGTGGGAGTCAAACTGATTTTTCACTGCTAAAACAAACACTATTCACTTCAAGAAATACAAGTAACATAGGAACATTCTCATCCAAATTTAGAATGTGCTTTTACAGCTTTTACTTTAATGAAACAAAATTGCTGTTGTATTTTTGTTGGTAGTTATCCTTGTGGTTTTCTTTTCCCATTCAACAGTTTTCAGACCTGTGCCCATGATGTCATGTTTTTCTGTTTAAGAAACGTTTTACAGACACTTTGAAGTCATTTTTTGCAATGCTTACGTTTACACATTGGTTGAGCAGTGGTTCTCATGTCTGAAGTTCTGTTATGCTTAGTGCAGTGATTTTCTGTATGTTGCCACATTGATTTGTTATAATTTGAAACTCCGAGAGAATAATTAATGCAAAAGCAATGTATGAAACTCTAGGGAGCTCTACTCTGCAAGATTTGTATTTAGCTTTATTATACTTTAATTTTTGCTCTTCTGCTGGCTGCCAGAGTGCTTACCCATCACTAAAAGAACCAGAACACAGTCATAGCATTTTTGGGAGATATAGAGGAAATGTAAGGATTTATTCAACAGTATTTTCTTCCTAATTTAGCCACATTTTTTAATAGCAAAAATATTCAGCATATAGGAGGCAAGAACAAGAAAAAAAAGAAAATATGTTTTAAATTAATGTTAGTTAATGTAGCTGCTGGTGTAATTTAAGTCAAAGCACATTAGTAATAGTGTGGTCAGATAAATTTAGAAGTATTCTTGGTGTTCAGCAAATGTTACCTGGCAAATAAAAACCTTGCAGCTTGAGTCAGTACACAGACAAAAAGTTTAAATTACACATGGACAAAATAATTAGTGAATTCTTGAGGAGCTGATTCAGAGTGATTTAAACAAAGATTATTTGTACATCTTGATGATTTTTAGACCTGGCCTAGAAAAATGAATGCATGTATTTGCAGGTATTATTTTTCATTGACAGATAAAGATGATTGCAGACAAGGAAATTATGCTTTTGGAATTTATGTCAAATTTTTTGGCAAATTCTTCTTTAACTGATGGAACTGTGCAGAATCCAGGATCTGAGCAAGCTTCCATTATTGTCACTCACTTAATAAGGGAATATCTCCCCATGGTAAGAAGTGAATGATTTACGTGTCTCATGTAAGTCATTACTCTGAACCCACACTGAATGTAAAGTTAAATTAGAATACTCTTTCTCATTAGGTTTTTTCAGTTAAAAAAAAAGTTTCATTGTTTCTTAGCAGTAGTAATCTTTCCCCTTTCAGGCTTTTCAGTTATGTCTGTATTTGACATGATAGTGTTACTAGAGCAAAGGTTCCCTGCTGATAACAATGCTACACAGCTTTTCTTTGTCATCCTGATGACTGTCTGGTTGGGTGGTGTCATGTAAATGATGACAGTTTATTAAAAAAAATGCCCTAAGGTATATCACCGTGTCCCGCAGCTGTAGGGAGGAGGAGAGAAAATCCAGCAGGCAGGAATTGTGCAGCAAGATTCATTTATTTAATTATTTTACAAACTCTTTTATAGACTTTTTTCTTCATAGTCTAATTGGAAAAAGGATCAGCCACCCCTTGGGGTGATAGGCTAAAATCCTAAAACATCCATTGTCAAAATATTTTTCTACTGTACTATAAACAAGACTTTTCAAGGCTGCAGGTGTTTGGTTGTTTACATAACTCTGCTACCTCTTCTGTGAGAGAGAAAAGTCTCTCACGGACTTAGAAAATAGCGAGAAAATCCTTGCTAGCAGCATTTTTGTATCCACAACACTTGCATGTCAGAAAGGAAATCTAAAAGTGGAGCAGGAGCCATCCTCTGAGTGCCAGAAGTAGCCAGCTTCCAGCCTTCACCTTCATGGGAGGCTCCATTTTCACACCTGATAAGCACAGAGTTTACATGCACCCCTTTCATTACTGTTAGGTTCTTGAAGCTGCAGGTCTTGGAGATGATCCAGGTGTTATGGAATGTTATACGTGACCATCACGTCCATCAGCTCCCAGCACAGGGGTTCCTCCTGCCTGGCTACTGAGGAAGATCCCAGTGTGCCAAGACAGACAAGGTTCTCTGTCCCAGTCTGGTCCTTGGCATGGTCTCTATTGACCCTTTTTGTGACCAGGTTTGTGTCTCTGTGAGCGCTTGTTTATGGTTTCCCCTTTTACTCATTGAGTAAAGAATAGTCAATGTATTGAAAATGTTTTTGATCAGATGATGATCTTAGTGAAGAAGACGCTCTCCCCTTCCATGTGACCTTACACCAAACTGTTTCTCATTATCTCTGATGCTGCACAGTCTGGTGACCTCCTCCTGCAGACACTTTGCTTGGTCACAAGAGCAGGCAGGCAAGGAGCCCAGCTCCTTTTGTCCCAGCCTCAGCCAGAAGCCTCAGGCATCCCTGAAGCCAAATTTGTGCAGAACTGGAGCTCCTTTGGCAGCTCACTCTGGGTCAAGGCCTCTGCTCTGCAGGATCAGTTCTTCCAGTGGAGTTTGGGGACTATGCCACGTGGGATGTCACCATCACTGCTGAGCACAGAAGGCTCTTCTCAGCAGAGCCTCTGTCCCCTCATTTCAGTGCACCCTTCTGTGCCAACTGGTGCCTCTCTGGGCAGTGCCCAGTGTCTGATGGCGCTGCTCACCTGTCACACCAGAGCAGATCTGTACCAGCTGTTCATGAGGCCAAGAAGCAAATACACTGGTTATGGTGCACTGCAGGTTACATAAAGATTCCAGTCATGGCCTAGGGATAAATGAGGCTGGTGGAGAAGGGCTAGTGCCATTAAAGGGACTAAGATAGACATCAAAGGACTTCTGGGATAAATCATGTTTTAGTCAGCTGACATATGGTAATGCAGTCAGAAGCAGGTTCTCTTGAGGTACGGCCTTTACAGAAGAGGAATTCTCTCTGCATGAGTGGTCTGGGCATGCTTAAGACCATCTTTCTTTGTTTTAGGTCTTTCATATAACATTTTCATTAATTAAAACAGAGCTGCTCTCTGATGATAAAGTTTACGTGTTTACCCAATTCTTTAGTTGCGGGGAATATTTCAGATTTTCAAGTCTCTTGCTTTCCTCCTTGTTCCCATAGAGATAACAATATGTAGATTCCACAAAGAAAAATTCTTAGAAAATCTTAAAACCTTTTTCTGATTTAGAGGTGGGAAGTCTGAGGCACGTAAGAAAAACAAAGTGAGGTGTCTATGCACTGCAGCTTTAAGAGATGACCCAGAGCTCTGTAACATAACCATGTTAAAAGCCAGAACTAGAACCTGGGGTGAAAATCACTCATTGTGAGAAGTAGCCATTTGGCTAAATGTTTGGGAAATTCACTGCATTGGTAGTAGGAGCCCAGGGTGTCTTACAGGAAAGACATAAATCTACAAAAATTATACCAAAGGCTTTTTGTTCTGTGATGACTGCACTGCCTTGAAAATGGTTACAGCGTATGTTTAGAGTATCTCAAAATTAGTGACAAACTCATTTGAAGTATGAAAACTGTATTTTCTACTTTGAAATACTGCTTTTTGCTATATGTGACTTCATTCTTATTGCACCTGTGCTGGAACACGGACATTTTACTTGTGTAGAGTCCGGATAATAATAATAATGTTATTTTATGTAATTGTCATTTGAAAAGATTACTTATGCCTGTTCAATCAAGCAGACAGCTTTAGTACCTAAGGCACTTGTAGATTCTGATTATTTATTTCTTGAATATTGCATTCAGTTTAAGGTGAATAATGAGATATCCTAATAGTTTTCAGTTTTAATCATTTTACTTAAAATATATTTTTAACAATTTTGAAGTATTTTATGTGCTCAATTTAATTTTCATAATTAGTCTTCAGTAAGCAAATCTACATAAATGTCTGAGCTATTGACATAAAATGTAATGAGCAAGCACTTATATTAGAACCTGGGTTTTAATTTTATTAGATCCTACGAGCCGTAGCAGTCAGTTACTATTCACAATTGTCTTGGGGTGACCTTATGATGTGTATCCCATATCGCTGCCTATACCCAGAAATTAATTTTTGGGCCTTTCTATGCCTCTAAACTGAGCCTGAGAGGGGGAAGGAAAAAACCTGAGCAAAACTTTCTCAAAGCAGTTTGCAGCTTGTTCAAGGTCACATAAAGATAGCAGGGTTTTTTTTCCCCAGCTGGGGCAGGGGAGCGAGGAAGCACCCGGCTTGCTGCTTTCCAGTCAGCTTTTGGCCAGTTTTTCCAGTTTCTTGTTCTCCGGAGAGAGGCTGAGAGTTGAACTTTTCCTTCTCTGGAATTCCAGATTTTCTCCCTTTCCTACTGGACTGCTTTCAACCTCAGAGCACATCGGGAGGACTTTCCACCGGGCACAGAGGGCCTGGCCCCGGCCCAAGCCCCAGCTCCGAGGAGACCAAAGGGAGGATTCGAACACTTTCCCAGGTTTTTCCTCTACAGCGAAAGATTTTACCATTTAACATTATTTTCCTTTCCCGTGTGTTTGTTAAATAAATAGTTTTATCTTCTTCACTTTCCTTCGAGGAAAATTTATTTTTTCCCAAACCTGGTGGGGGGAGGGGTGGTTGTGCCTTCTCTCAGAGGATATATTTCTAAATTTGGCCAAACTGGAACAACAATTAACTGTATGTTCAGAATGCAAACTAAAAAATGCATAGATATAATTTTTTCATTTATGTAAAGGATAAATAGACTGAATATTTTTAAGGAAAAAACTGTAAATAAAAGCAATGAAAATAGGTCAAATTTCTTTTATTTAAATAATTTGCTATTTTTTGTTATCCTGATACTGTGAAAAATCTGATTTTGCCTTTCACATATGCAGAAAACATTGTCAACAAGACACTATGCAACATCTGCAGGAAGAATTGGGGCAAAATGTAATTACAGTCGTTCTGTAGCTTCCTTAGTCTTTTTCTGGCAACTCAGAAATTCTGGCAATTTTCTACAGTTAAAATGGAAAATGATTTTGCAGTTTCAGGGTAGGGTGTCATATCAGATTAAATGTGAGTAAAAATAACTTTGTAATACTGACCACTGTTTTTTTCGTACCTATAGATCTCATCATACAAGAATAAACCCACTTAGTTCATGCAAGTTTATGTGTCTCTAAGCATATGATGACCACCACCCTTCTTGAATTGAATAGGTTAATTTGTTACTCTTGGTCTGCACCAAATACCTATGTGCTTGCTTTCTCCTTCAGATGGAGAGGGTTTATATAAATACTGTAGCATGGGTTGTAATATGCTTGCATGGTAAAAAAAAACCTGAAAGAAAAATAAATTTTTGTTTTAATAAAAACAATATTGTATTGTTTTAGATGGGCATCCAAACACATTTTTTGTTTCTTTGCAATGGTTCTGACATTTTTGCTTCTTCAAGGGCCCTTTGACAAAGAGGGTGATTAATTCCCAGGGTTCTTTTTGTCTTTGGTGAAATAGTTTCTAAATTGTGGATAATAGCAAACATCTGCAGAGCTCTATTTGTGGAGCCAACAGGATGCAAGTAGATTGTGGGGTGCTAATGTAATTGCTGTGATAAAAAACAGACACTGTATTAAAGAAAACCAACCTCTTGGGCTGGTAACTATTATGATTTTCTGTATTATGTCTCTCTGTATACTTTCCACTTGAGAAGCGTTATCCTCTTTTAGAAGAGTCGCTGCATTATGCTATGCAGAGTTTAATCCATGTCCCATTCACCATCTCACCTGCAGGACATTTTCCCTGGTTGCAGACAGGCCAGAGAGCTGAAGAATGTTCTGCCAGGGTATCCAGCGACAGCCCGAGCCTCTGAGACTGTGAAACACCAAGGGAGAGACCCTCAGGCCACTGTGAGGGCTGGTGGCCCCGGGGAGCTGGGGGGGCAGGGGGGGCTCTCTGTGGGGGTCTGTGAGGGCAGGGCACGTCAGCCAATGCCCGTCCCACTGCCCCAGCACTGGGCACCTTCTTGGACCCACGGGTGGGCTGAGCAGGGCTGTGGGATGGGAGGTGGAGAGCAGCCCTGCTGCGGCAAGTGGGATTGTTCTGTGTGAATAGAAGGATACAGGAGAACTCACAGAGATTATTCTATTTGAAACACCCAAGCAAACATAACAGTACCATGGATTTTCTGTCACTAAACATCCAGTGCTGCACTGTGACGGCCTTTGCTTTGTCCTAGCTTTGTGATTTTCTGCTGTCCTGAGGTTGGAGGCTTAGAATTAGGGTTAATGTTTTCCCATGGTTCAAAAAGTAAGATTTGTTTTTCTTGAGTGTAATCTGAGGGTATGAACATATTATCTACCCCTTTTGGGGTTTGAGACACAATTAAACACACAAAAATTCAGCATTTTCTAGACAAGAGTTTCAACAGCAATCTAGAGAGATTTTTTAGGTTTCCAACCTCATGTAGTTGACAAAAAACCAATAACAGAAGAAATTTCTAAATGCTGTCTCAAACTAGCAACATTTCAAAAGTACAGACTCATCAGCAAAACACCTGCACAAGGTACAGAATTAGATAGACCATGGACATGAATAAAATATTACTGTTTTACATAACTAGTAGTGCACAAAAATGGCACACAGCTGGACACCAGGCTGTGGCCCCTAAGAAAAGCTTTCTCAGCCTATTTTTTTACAGCCTGTGTAGAACACAGCCCTGTTGCCAGATGTTTTGTTGAGGTTAGATCTGTGATATCCCCTCCGGAATGATGGCCAGCATCTTTGTAACGAACAGCGTAGCTTATGCCTTAGCTTTCCAGCATCCCACTGATTTTCACAGAACTCTATGTCCTCCTTCCAGGCTTTGAAGCTGCAAAAGAAAGTAATGTTTTGTTGGCTGGTGAGCCAGTCTGTCAACATCTTGGGACTGTAAATTACAGTATGCTTTCTATGGTTTGCTTGGATTGGCAGAAACTAGTTGTACGCATGTCGGCATCCTGTGATTATTAGCAGCAGCAGAAACTGGAAGAGCTCACATAATATGGGAGTAAATGAGATAGCTGGTAAAAATATTTTTGAGGGTTGCTGTTATCCTGTTCTAATTCTTCCGTTCATGTGAGAAATTATTCTGCTTTTATTGACCTGAAAACATTATGTTCTGGCAGGCAATCAGTCTTGATTGAATTTCAAGAATAAAAAGACCCTCCCAGCATTTTTACTTACAGTCTTTCAAATTTATTTGCTTGTTTTGGCACTCTCTTTTTCTTCTATATCTGAGATTTGGGTTTCTACACATTTTTTAAAGATTCTAATCTGACAGCGTCTAGGAGTCTGAATTCCATATCATCTGTCATTTACTTCCTGTGTGACATAGATTATATGCGTTTACTTCATCTGCAAAGGCACAGAAAATATTATTATCATAAGGTTGTTGTGGAATCTAATATTTATAAAGGCTGCTCTAATCCCTTCCAGTGAGAAATCTCATGAGAGAAAATTTATGCTGTTCAGAACATTAGCTCTGGAGAATATGAACATATAAACCAAACATCTAATTAAAAATCACACTAGGAGAAGATTTACATTGGCTTTGAGTTAAATAAGTCAGTATTTTATATGATCTGTAGATACTCCATGCATTAGATCAATATCAATATGAAAAAAAGTACTAAGGAGTTTAAGTACTTACATAGTTAAAGGGGAATGTAGAAAAATTTGACACATTATATGAAAAAAAATTTTTGTAGTTTCTGTCATTCTTTTATCCCACATATTACATTTTCCCTGATACCATTGTTTATACAGTTTAATTTTTTTTTTTTTTTTGCATTTGTAGTAACATCTGTCTTTATAAGTACAGTTTTATCATTAAA
Source organism: Corvus hawaiiensis (assembly GCF_020740725.1). Classification (NCBI taxonomy): domain Eukaryota; kingdom Metazoa; phylum Chordata; class Aves; order Passeriformes; family Corvidae; genus Corvus; species Corvus hawaiiensis. The sequence goes on along the minus strand of NC_063242.1, from coordinate 10,145,707 downwards.
CCTCATAATTCATTATGGATGAATTTGAAATATTCATGAACATCAAGGAAAATATGAGAGTAGGTGCCCCACATAAAATCTGGAGTAGGATTTAAACGACAGACTTTAATAACCTGCTATGCCAGAGACTTTCCTTGTGAGAAGTCACAGTCACTGTGTTTTATGGTCTTAGTTTTAAGAAAGGGAAACAGTGTGCTAACATTAATTTGCAACAATTTAGATACTCTGAGAATCTTATTTTTCCACCTGCCTGCTGGAATTTCTTAACAGGATTTAAGAATTCATACCATCAGAATGGTTTGAATTACTTCATGCTGATTTAGATGTACTTTTATTAGCTGCTTACATTGAGAACATAGGTGCCAGTAAATGAAAATTAGTTTTTATGTGGATTCTTCCATAGTGTTGTTAGGTGGCTTTTAAAAACTTCAGTGTTCTATGGATAGCATGCCTTAGTCTTCTTTATTTTAATGGAACACCCACACCAAAGCCAAGTAGATAGAAATGTGTTTCAGAAAAATGTTTTTTCGCTGAAAATGCATGTCAGCAACAAAACTGTTTTTTCACTAAGAATGCACGTCAGCAAAAAAACTGTGGATGCAAAAGTTTTGCATTCAATTAGTGTGTCATGGATGCAGAGAAAAGTGGGCTTAAATTCTAAAAATTTTATTACCTTGAATATTAATAAAATATCTTTACTTTTTCAGTCACCAACTCAGAATTTTGAGACAGATACATAAGGACATTGAGTGCTTTCATTTTATCCTTTCTAAATTTCTGCTCTATATTTTTACATTTGATTATTAGAAATTTCCAGATAATAATTGCTTTTTAATTTAATTTCTCATAGGACAGGAAAAAGTTTTGCTAACTGTACAATAGCCACAGCATCCTTTCTTAGAAACTGTAAAACCCTCTTTCATCATTTGGGCAGCTTTCACCATGAGACTCCAGCAAGATACAGCTGAGGAGTATGAAGGGATTTTTTGTTGGAGAGTACACGTGATGGCAGGCTAGAAGTAGTAAGCTCCTAGGTTAGGTGTTTGCAACCCCTTTGCAAACAGCTGAGTCCTCTTGGACCAGACAAGCTGTTTATTGGGGAAGGGCCAGGCTTCTCCAAATGGGCTGACCTGTCCTGCTGCTGCTTCTGTTGTTGCTGCTGGGTTATTTTCTTCCAGTTCCCTGGAGCTGGCAGGAGGGGAAGGTCTTACAGTTTTACTCAGTACTTTTGAGTCCTGGAGCTGTTAGCTATTGCTGCTCCAACAGTTGCACTTCCATCTGTTTTTACTTTCCATATCTTGCTTATTTTAGCTCGCCTGCTTTCTCACACCTCAACAAGAATTTTCTCAGTGAACCAGAGCCAAGGTCAGGCAGAGGGGCTGTACAAACCAGGGACAGCTGAACCCTGCAGCAGAGAGTCACACAGCTACTAATGAGAAAAGTTACTGTGAGAAAAGTACTGGTATAGAAGCCAAGAAGGCAGTGAAACAAAAAATCAGAGTCAGAGAGGGGGAAAATAGAGGGCAAAAGAACATAGTATAAATTTTTAAGACACTGGATTCATCATACAAGTATAATCTATTCAAAGTCTAGCTGGGAATTTCATGTCCCTGAATGGAGGTATGAAGTCATGACCAAATATCAAGGTACGATAACGAAAGGGAACTGTCAAAGGTAACAAAGGCCAAGAATATATTTTTAAATACCTGCATGCAAGTAAGTTGATTTCTGTAATATAGTTTGGTTCATATTAATTTGATTTAAAATATCCAATGTAGACTGAATTGGAAAAAAAAATACAATATTGTCCCAGTTTCATGGCAGGTTCAGGCTGGGTGTAATTCCATGAGCAATTTTGTTCATCTTCACACTTTGTCTGTGTCTGCTCACAGTATTTGTTTCTGGAAATGAACTAGGCAACCTTTCTGGCTTATTCATTATATGATATCTGATTTTTAAGCCTATTTTGACAGCACAAATGTTTCATGTGATCATACAGTAATGGTGAGTTTGGATACCATAGTCTGACTCACAGTGCATAAAGTGCACTGTGTTCCACAGAACAGAAAAACATTGTTTGTTACTAATTTTTAAGTCTGGTAAACATAATTATGGATAAGTAATTTATCAAATTACTTAACTGTTTATCAAAATTTCCTTGGTATCCTTCATTTTAAAAAGGTTCTTAAGCCCAGGTGCTGGTACCACTATCTCAGCTTCACTGGTCAGCTCCAATCAGGACTCTCTTAACTAAACCATAAAAATTGTTAATATAACTGATACAGGAGCTGATTTAATCTTTTCCCATGCAGGACCCACATAGAGTCAATTTGAAACACAATTTATTTCTAACTACCTGGAAATACCCAGGAACATCCCTCCCAGAATCTAGCCATGTAACTGAGCAACAAACATCTGAAAACACGAATATGTTCAAGTCCAGCCTTCAAAAGGTGACAGAACAGATGTTTTTCACATGGCTAGAAAGAAATGATAGCACATGTCCTGATTTGTCCCAGAACATTTTTCTGCTGAGTCAGTTTTATTGAGAAGTAAAATATTTTCCATTTACAACATTTTCTCTTTGTATTTTGCCATTGTGACAAAAACCATCATTTTAGTGTAACTACAGCCGAGACTTCTTTGTCAGAATCCGAAACTTTAGTTTCATACCTTACTGGATTTGTAAAAAGTTATTTCAGCAGCACAATTATTGTTCCAGAAGCAAGTATTTCCTCAAGAATGTTTGGTCACATCAGAACAAACAAATAAAGATAAATGGATAGGAAAATAGTTATTTTAAATATTTAACAAACAACAATATAAATACGAAATTATTCTCAAAAACTGTAGTGTTTCCATAACTCAATGCAGTTCAGTTTCTCAAGCTTGCAAATTATTTCTATCATAGTATATATGGAAGATTTTATTGAAACAAAGACTGTCTTGAGTTCAGCAAAATTTTACATAGATAATGTAAATACCTGTTAAACTGCTTTATTAGTTATGTCTATTAAAGTTCTCCATTACTCCTATTTTAGAATATTAATATTATTAGGAGAAAAAAAAATTTATTATGTGCTCACAGAAAACAAAAAAGAGATAATAGAATAGCTTTTAACTTTAGTTGTAGTATACTTCAGGAAACATAGAGAAAGCTTGATTGTAATCTTACCCTGTTTGATATTAAGATAACCTATTCTCTTTCTTTATTGTATTCTCTTGACTTTTATGAACCTTAATTTGTTTACTATGTTAGTATGGCAACTGACACATCATATATATATGTTGAGAGATTTATAAAATACATAAATGCCTAACTTGTGAGTAAGAAAGTATTTGCACAGGTAGTTAATATTTTGTATAGACATTTTTATATTCTTGGGAAGTAGAAATCTTTTTGGGCAAGGTTTTTGAAGATATGTTGCTTCTCCCAAAGATCTTGCTTCTCTCATGTATTTAGATGATAAGTCATTTAACAAGGCTTTGATGAGCACTTGAACAGGACATCTAATCAGAATATCTATTCAAACTACAAAATTGTTCAGGGCCTTCAAACATTAAAAATGCTAGACACAGGTAAAGTAGGAACAAGCTATCCACTTCTTTTCTAGTTCAAGTTGTTGGCACGGGTTGATAGTAATTCCTTTGTAGCATAAAACATTAGCTTAATCATAATACTTCCTGCTTTTTAGCCTCAGTTAGGAGTTAAAAGGTTTCTGTCTATGTTCTTTGTGATTCATTTAAATCTAGTCTTCCTCTGGCCCAGAAAATATTTTATTTTAGTCAAATATAACTCTGATGAAATGTTACATTCTAGTAAACTACACTAGCACAAATTAACTGTGTGCTCAGCCCTTTATAAAAAAAGCATGGATCGAACCTTAGGAGAGGAAATTTTGTCATGTCCTTGGTTTCATCTAAACATTGCACAAGTCAGAGAGAACAAAGGGAACGTATTAAGTGACTGAGAGAGGATTGGAAGGAAGTGATTTTCCATCCTTGTAGAGAAATCTAGAGCTCTAGTGCAAGGCACTCAAGCCAGGGACCTTTGGCATTTTTACCCTGACAGAAATGATCTTCAATTGGCTGAGTGTCCTCACAGCTGCCCAGAAAGACCCACAGCAGGAAATGCAGTAAAAGCATTTAATACGAATGCAGGTGTCCTCACTCAACATGAGAATCAGACCTCCACAGCATTACAATCTGCTGAAAGCAGTTTTTCCAGTTTCTCTATCCTGCTTCCTAATTAAACCTGTATTTTCATGTATTGCTCAGAATTTCAAACTGTGGAAGATAATAATCTTTCAGATCAGATAAAATTAGAATTTATCAAGTTGGAAAAGACCTCTAAGATCATCAGGTCCAACCAATTACCTGGCACCACTGTGTTCACCACTAAACCATATCCCCAAGTGCAACATAGAATGACAGCATATCCTGAGTTGGAAGGAATCCACAAGGATTATTGATACATTGACACATCCATACACCTTTTGAACACATCCAGGGATGGTGATTACACCACTTTCCTGGGAGCCTTTTCCAATGCCTGACCACCCTTTCAGTGAGGAAATTTTTCTTAATACCTAATCTAAACCTCCCCTGGTGCAACTTGAGGCCATTTCCTCTGGTCTTGTCTCTGGATTATTGGGAGATAAGATCAACCCCCACCTGGATACACCCTCCTTTCAGGCAGTTGTAGAGAGTGATAAGGTCTCCCCTGAGCTTCCTTTTCTCCAACAACCTCAGCTCCCTTAGCCACACCTCATAGGACTTACTTACCCTTCACCATTTTCATTGCCCTTCCTTGTTCTAATTATATGTGATATTGAGAAAGGAAAAAACAGTAATTAAAGACAATAATAATTAATAACAAATTAATTTCAATTTATAAAGAAGATTTCATTATTTATTATCCAGATCTCAGTTTACATAAAGAACAGTTTAAAGCCAAAAACATTTAAGGGATTTTAAATAACCTGATGTCACGTGGCTCCTCTTGGAATCTAGCACTTGCTAAAGCCAATAAGGAAGAAAAAAGTCATGTCAAAGATGAGGTGATTTTGTTATTTCCTGAGTGTTTTCTTGACTATGAAATCCTATTAGTTTCAGATATATGAATCTTTTTTATTTATTTGTGTTATCTCTGCTTTGTAGTCTCGTATATTCTCCTTTTATTTATACACACAACTTTCAGGAATGGTAATCAGCAGGCAGTAGGTGCCATCTCCTTTTTCAGTGAATATCACCTTGCAATCTAATTTATATTTTCATATAAATTAAAATACTTTGTAGCTGGATGATAACATTAATTTTAACTAACATATGCCCACAGTCATATACATGAGTGTGGGGTTTTTTTCCTACAGTGAAGAGATAATTTTGTCTCAAAATATATAGCATAACACTGCACTTAATTGTGAATAAAGACCAAGTCAAAACCACACGTAAGTTAAACTAACAAGTTTAACTTCTTCAGGCTGACCTTAGTTGTTCAAATCAGCCACAGATACAAAAAAACCCCATAATCATAGAAAACACGTGCATATGGAAAAAAAAATGGAAAAAGAAATGGTCTATCTCTTAAATCTGTTCTTTTAGTCATGGGACTGTTGACAACTAGATCACTCACGTTCAGGGATGCCAATAGATACACTTAGCCGAAGGCAAACTTTTACCACTTACATTCATCAGCAGTAACTGCCAGATGAATAAAAGCAAATACTGACAAACTTAACAGAAAGCAGCATTGGTTTTTTTCTTAAGAAAAATGTTATTGTATCCAGTGCTCCAAAAGCAGAATTATAATTGCTTTTCTAAACACCACATACACTAGATAAAATTATCACTTACTTGGAAAGTTTCTTGTTTTGCTTATTTGAAAAGTCAAAAGACAATTTCCATCTCACTTGGTCCTGTCATTCCTTCACAATTCTGTCTACATCTCAATTTGTCTGCTTTAGCATAAAAAGATAAATAAGATAAATTGTCACTAGATCGTTTCATTGTAGTAAAATAAATTGTTACAATACAATAATATATCAAATTACTGGAAAAGTATAATGTTGGGGTTTTTTGGTTTAAAAACTGCTTGTGTTTTCCTTTCTTATCACCTTTCTGTCTTTATTAGCTCTCTCGGAGGGTGAGCAGAGAGAAGAAAAACAATTGAACAGGAAAGTGCAATATAGAAGCTGTATATTGAATATTTCATAGTCTTCAGAGACATATCACAAGCAACCATTTTATACAGATCCTTTGATCTTTCTAGATAAAATCTCTAGTTGTACAGATATGATTACAAATATCCTTAAGCATTTCTGTGAGATTTTTTGTAATTAATTTTAATTACTAACATTTTTCAAGACTGTATTACCTGGAAAACTTCACCTATAACTTAAACTTCTAACACAAGACCAAGGGATATTTGGTTAAGACAATCTCTCACGATGATGTTGGCCTTAGCCCAACTCTGACAGGTGAAAAGCTGATCCCTGTTCCGGTATAAGCAGGCCTTTGCTTTCAGTCCCTGTTTGTAGAACAGTAGAACTCAAGGCACTAAGAGATTCAAGTCTTATCACTGTGATAGGCTGATGGTAGGCAGTATGCTTGAGTTAGTATATTAGTTTATAGATAGTTTCTGTTTCTAATTTGATATCTAAATCTGCCTGCATATTTCTTCTCTTTGCAAATTCATATTTTTAAAGCGTGTTTTTCATTAACAACAACACAGTTTTTAGCGATTATTAAAGCTGAGTCCTCATAGCTAAATTCAGAGGGGTGGAGAACAGAACTTCTTTTGTGTTAGAAAATTATGTCTTTCAAATCTAGGCAAGGAAGGGAGTGGAGGTTTAACAGAACAAGGAATGGAAAAATCTCACCAAAGAACAATTTCTGACTGGATGCTTGCACTGTAAGACAAAACTATTTTTCTCAAATTACATGTAAGATGCTGCTGTAAGGGTGAAGAGATCCTTACTTACAGATATTTTCATACATAAATGTGGTTGTCTTGCTTTAATTTCCCCTCCTGCACACAAAATTTTCATATATTATTCCCATCTTCATTTAATTGTCACAAATATTAGGGTGAGGGATTAAGTTACTAATATTTTATGTTCTTTAAATGAATCTTGTAGCTGCTCACATTATCTGTCTGAATTGCTTTAATGATTGAATTTTCCACAGAATTTTTTTTATTCTGTGGTTTTTTTGTCCATTTTTTCTTGTTCAAAAGAAATTCTAGCTATCAACTTAGGTCAAGTTAAACAGTACAGAATGTATTTCTTTGGCTGATCTGTGACAGGATCTTGGACATTGGGAAAGTTCATCCTTTCATTTCTGCTGGGCATTCCTGTGCTTAAGCATGATGGAAAGTCACTAAGAATAGAAAGAGAGAATTAGATTAAGCAGAATATATTATAGAGAGGATAATCTGAAGCAGTACAAAACTGTGCTGAGCAGTTTGCTAAATTGTTGAAGGATGTGGAGAAGTTAAACTTTAAAAGAAGGTGTTAAGAGAGAGAGTAAATATTTTTTAATGTATAGACATTAGCCTTAGTATTTCTTTAGAAATGGTGAAGATACTTAAGTCCCTGACAAAACCAGAGCACAGGTAATAAGCAGTGTCCTATTCCATTTCAGTAAAAAAGTTGTACAACAACATGTCCAAAGCTTTAGTCACAGTATGGGAAACAAAGTTTAAACTGGACTCAGGTTTCTCATTGATATGTTCCCACTGAACATAACCATTCAAAATTAAATTCAGTCAATTCAGTTGTAATCTTTCCTGTGAAATGGATATACTTTTCAGGCTAACCCATAGGAGTCCCTTACATATGTGTCAACTTTAGAGCTCTCAAGGGTACAGTTAGAATGGCTTCATTTACCAAGGGGCTCCTCATTACTGAGGGATTATGGGGAAGAATTTTTTTAGAATAGATGTACTGCAAGAAGGGTGGGTTATTTTAGGGGCATGACATTTGTGACAATCTTGACCCTCAGATGTGTCCTGTTGTCTTCATGGGCCTTCACCTGTTGCTCAGACCATTGCTGACAGGTAAACTTTGAAATGTTAATAAGTATGGCTGTGAGACTGTATGGAAAGAACCAGAAAAATTGTGTTGTACTTTTAATGAGGGTATTTTAAATCATAAAAAGAATAAATTGAGGTCTTTAGATGAATGTCAGCTCTCTTTTACAACCTCTTTGAGTTCATGCAGCCTATTTGTGACATATGAGTACATCCACAAATACTGTTCCTGCTGTCATAACTGAAAGTGATTTGCACCACAACTTTAATTCAAGACATCTGCCTGACACTCTGCCCAGACCAATGCTTTTTTTTTTTTTTCCCCCCAATGCTCTTCTGCTCTTCAGTAATACTGTCGGAAGTAGATGTGTATCTCTTTTTGGTACTCCCTTATGTTGTATATAATAGTCTTAGGTGATTAATAGTGTTTGTTTTGAATCTGTGATTAATTTTTCTTACAATAAAACATAGGATAACAAAAAATAGAGTAAAAGTTTGCAAGAAGAGATTCTTGCAAACCAAACCAACCAAAATTACACTGATCCTATCCAAAACAAAAAACCAGGCACATGCTTGTCTTTCTACATATAAATGTGTTCTGGATTCCAATTTCCATTTAATCCTGGGTAAGGACAACTGTCCTAATCAAAATAGTCACAGGAGTGTAGAGAAAGATCTTAAATACATTCTTGCTTTTTATGGCCTCTTTAACTGCTGTTGACCTATAAGTAGTACTAAGACACTAATTTTCAACATCTGTATGCTGCTGATGTTCTTCTTCGTTTTGGACTACAGAAAAAAAATCAGGAACACATCTTTCTTCGGATGTTATTTATAATCTGATGATTCAAAGACCTAATTATTATAGCTTCTTTTCTGAAATAGATACAGATGAAGTCCAGATATTTAAACTTAAATAAAAACATTCTTTTTATTAATAACATAGAAGCTTCCATCTTGCCAAATTTTGCCACTCAAAGTGCTGAGGATACAAGATATTTTTGTTATTGAGAATGGCAGCCTTAAAGACAGAGAGATAGTGTTTTCTGTAGAAGTGAGTAAACCATTGCATTTCAGCTCTGTAACTGTTTGTAGACTGATTAAGGTCTATGTGGGAGTCACTGTTGCTGTTTGCATACTGAGTACCAGCAGAAATGCTATCCTAGTAAGAAAAATAACTACTTTTAGATCAGAAAGGAAAATTATGGATGTTCATTTGCTGTGAAAAATTGCAAATAATTGTTTTTTTCAGAATGGGATATGCAGTGTTTGTAGTACTAATTTAGACTTTCATGCTTAAGGTATGGCCAGATGACACACTAGTTACATCACACTGCTGTTACAATCCCTTCTGTAGAGCATGGGTATCCTTGTGGAAGGCACTGTTATTCTTAGGATATAGAAGAGGGGGGGAAAGAAAAGGTTGTTTCTAATGCTGTACTTTTTAATAGCACTCACATTCTAAGGATATAAGGTAGCATCTCATCCTGCAGCCTTCCCAACATGATGCTGGAAGGTACACATGCTTCTTGTACACTTCATTGCAGTATTTGTCAACTTTTTCCAAAAAAACCCCTCCATTTGTTTTATAATTGATATCTGAGGAGGAAAAACTGCAAAACTTAAGCATATGAAAGACTCATCAAGAAATATATTTTCCCTAAAACTCCGAGGCTTCATAATTTTTATTTTAGTATGGGACCTTTTGCATTTTTCATTAGAAATATATGTAGAAATTACTTAATTTCTTTTATAAGAATGTGTTGATTAGTATGATTTATTCAAAGCCATATTTTGGGGTTTGAAGGTGATGAACTGGGAAATCATACTACGTCTGTGCCTTCCTTGCACCCACCTATGCAACTCTTTATAATCAGTGCATTTGCGAACAAATCTGACACCACAGCAGCATCACACCTGTGTGCAATTAATAAAAGATTTGGCAGGGTGACCTTTCCTTATGCTCAGGTTACAGTGAAGGGCAAGAATAACCATATCTTTTTGATTTAATTCCTTTTAGTTTTTCATATTGAAATATCAGACTAGAAGCAATTTTTTTTCTTTCACTAAAAAAAAGGAAAAATGCTTAATTTATTCTTAATTTCTTTTTAAATTCTTCAAAATTATGTTGTTGCTATTTTAACATTACATTACTTCAACATTAAACTGTAGCCATAAATATAAATTATGAACTTTTTCCATCAGATATACCAGAAATTTGTAATGATATTTTTATTGAGACTTTACTTAGAAACTCTTTTGCTAGTTATTTATAAAGCATAGAAAGGGAAAACATTTATGTAGGCATTCAGTATGAAATAATATGTATATCACAAAAGGAGATCTATTGTTCTTGCCTCTTTTCTTCTATTTCTCATCCTGAAACTGCTGGAGTGTCATACTCTTGCAAGTTCCATAACTTCTTTTAAAAGTCATAGAATAGTTTGGGTTGGAAGATACATCAATTGGTCAGGAGGCACCTGGAATAAAATCAGGAACAGCCAAAATAACTGAAGTGGCTAGTCTTGATTTTTTTTTTTTTTTTCCTAACTAGAAAACATTGAAATTCTGGTACCATGTGGAAATAACTTCCAGTGCAGAGGAATCTTCAAATTTAGAGCTTATTTTTATAACCTGCTCTACTAATATTTCTTGTTGTTGAGAATCAGTAATAGTTCTGCCAGGCTGAGGCTTATTGTATACTTATCTATAATAAGCAATCCATTTTCAGGTGTTACGTGTTAATTTTCACTAAAGAGTGTAATGACCCACAGAAAATGAAGCTTATATTTACAGAGAATCTTTAAGCATGTAAGTAATTCTACCACAACTTTGCTTACCACATATTTGCTACCACAAAATGTGCTGAAAAGTATTAATAGCCCAACACGTCTAATGTAATACATAGTTATTTCCTGTTTCACTTGTAAGAAGCAAAGAAGTTTAATCAACAGCATAGATCTGTACAAGATAAATTGTCTACATTTATCTGCTATCACTGTTTGCACTTGTGAGTCAAAATTAACTTGCACAGGCAAAGTCAGAACTGAAAACTAACAGGCTGAGCAAAGTACTAGCCCAAGATAAACTTATTCCTGTTATGCTTTATCACTATTCTAGAATAAAACCAAGATTTTTTTTTTAAGTCATTGCTGTTTGATGGTGCTTTTAAGTTTTATGATCTGTTTTAAAGTTACTTAGCTAGGAGTGAGGAGTTACATGCATAAATAGTTCTATTCATGAAATCCTGCATGCATGTAGTGTATTTAGGTGGATTGACCCTGGCAGGACACTAGGTGCCAACCAAGTCCATGTATCACTTTCCTTTTCAGCTGGACAGGGGACAGAAGATACAAAGAAAGGCTCATGATTTAAGGACAGGGAGAATCACTCAGCAATTGCCATCAGGGTAAAAGAGTTCTTACCAACCAAATCAGAATAGGGTAATAAGAAGTGAAACTAAATTTTAAAAACACTTTCCTCCCACCCCTCCCTTCTTCTCAGGAGACTTTATTTTTGAATTCTTCCCCAAGCAGCTCAGGGCAATCTGAAATGGGGACTGTGGTCAGTTCATCATGTGTTATCTCTGCTGCTCCTTCCTTCTCAGGAGGAGGACTCTGCACACTCTTCTCAAGCTCCAATATGGGGTCACTCCCATGGGAGACTGACCTCCATGAAGTTCTCCAAGATGAGTCCTTCCCATAGGCTGCAGTTCTTGACAAATTGCTCCAGTGTCAGTCCTTTCTACAGTGTGCAGTTCTTCAGATCAGGCTGCTCCAGAGTGGACCCACTTGTGGGTCACAAGCCCTGCCAGCAAACCTGCTCCAGCATGGGCTTCTCTCTCCACAGGGCCACAAGTCGTGCCAGAAGCCTGCTTCAGTCTAGGCTTTCCACAGTGTCACAGCCTCCCTCAGGCATCCACCTACTCCAGCGCTGGGTCCTCCACAGTCTAGAGATGGATCTGTGGTCCACCACAGACCTTGGTGAGCTGCTGAGGCACAGCTTGCTCACCATGGTCTGCACCACGGGCTGCAGGGCAGACTCTGATTTAGTGATTGGAGCACCTCCTGTCCCTCTGTCTACTGACCTTGTTGTCTTCAGGGCTGTTTCTCCCACATATTTTCACTGCTCTCTTCAGGTGCAATTGCTCTTGTGCAGCGTGGGGTTTTTTCCTCTTAACCACATTATCCCAGAAGCACTACCACCATCACAGATGGGCTCAGCCTTAGCCAGCATTGGGTCCACCTTGGCTCTGAAGTTTCTGGCAGAAGCCATCCCTATAGCCATCCCCTCCATATACACTCTATTTAAACCTTGTGAAAGCAAAGCTTTGCTAAGATCACTTGTTTAGTATGTGCTAGAACTTAAAAGAAAATGGGAGTAGAATGTTATCCCTTTCTTGCATTTCTAATCTTAGAGAGAGATTCTAGAAAATAATTACCCTGTGCCTTTTTCCTACACTGTCTATCAAACTGAACTGCACTACGCTTTCCCACACTGAGCAGTCTGTGCATGAGGTTTGGTGTAGTCTCAGTTTTGGTCATTTTGCTTAATTGATTTATGTCTTCTGTAACTATTTATATCTTCACAGGTTTGCTTTTTTTGTTATATGTTTGAGCTTCGCTAATGCTGCTGTAGAGATGGGATTCAAAATTGCATGACTTTTTTGCTATTTTCTCCTTCTTCATGCCTTGAAGGTACCTTCTACATCAAATTGTCTTCTATGTGTCTTCATCACCTAAAGGAGCATATCTGGGTTGAGGTACAGTAAAGGATGACCTCCTATTCTTATATATTCTAATTAAATGTGATGTCTGTTGTTTCACTTGTATGAAATTGTGTGGAATAGTATGAAATACTAAGATTAAAAATTATTTCCATCAACAAATAAGAACTGGCATATGTATGTGTTTTTTTAGAATACTTGAGGAAGCCCAAATTCAAAAGGCTACAATTTTAGTGCTTCATACCCTTCTCTATTTTCCAATTTCAATAGGAGGAATGTTCTGTTTTATTGCCATTTGTATTTGAAGTGCTTTATTGTTTTTGGCTTGAATGATAATTTCTTATATCTGCTAAGGAAATTGCATCAACACAGTAAATATTGTAAACTTCCATGTTTTGAGAAAGACTTGCTCTAACTTTCCTCTGAGACAAATTATTTAATCTTCTTCACTGGCTCCGTGATCCTGAAAGGATCAGGTCTCTTCCTTTGAGACCCCAAAGGGATGAGTTTTGACATATAAAAATTCAAAATTTGGCTTTCATGTTCTCTTAATGTTTCTCTGTGGATCTTGGAAAAAGCAGGTCAGGCATGCTGCCAAAATTCAAATGTACTCAAAGTGAAGGGAGTCTATCCCACCCTAGTGAGGAGTGCAACAGCACAATTGACAACTAAAGCCATACAAGAAAACATATGTTCTAGGTTATTGATGCTGTCTGTAGTCTTTATCATATTTTCTCAGTACAATTTTCTTACAAAAATAATGACCAGAGTTGCTCATCATTCTCTTGGTGAGCATATATGAATGTTCTTTGCGTGAACTAAGAATTGTTTGCATACATGGAGACTTCTAGGAAGACAATTCAGCTCCGTATGTGAAGGTCATGCGTTAGCAAACTTGCATGTTGACAACATCTGTTCTGCAGTTGTTGCAGTGACACAACATCAAGGTAAATTTTCAAATGAGACTAAAAACCAAGAATATATTTGCAAATAAAGATACAATAACAGCATGATAACTTCCCAAATTTACAGTAATTTTTTTAGTTAAATTTGGATGTGTTTTTAACAATGGTATAACATCGAGATTACTCCAAGAATTGCTGATTACAACAGAATGCAACAGAATAGAAGCTGAGTTTTGTTTATAGCTTTACTATTTACTTTTTGTCTATTATACATAATTCTTTTTTGTGCCTTTTTTCTTGAAGAGTACAGTTTTCCTTCCCAAAAGGTACTTAAATGAAACTTCCAGGAGTACTAATTCCTTCACATGCTGTACTGACACTTTTTTCTTTGTGTTTATTTATTTTTGAAAGATAAATTCTCTATTACAGATCTTCACTTGGGAAGACATTTTCAATTGTGATCAAAGTTACTTCCCTTCCTTTCACAAAAAAGAAATGTGCATCAATTTCTTTAGAAACTGTGAATTTGTTCGAATGTGGGCAATGGAACAGCCTTCTTAGATGCATTCAGGGATTGTAGCAAGTGAAGAATGGTGGAAAATGAATCTCATGAATGGGTTGAAATGTGAGTAGCTAGAAGTCTAAGTTATGATGTGTATATAACTTGATTTTTAAAATGTGAGGATATTTTCCTTCAGTATGGGTAATGGAATATAGCCAGAGAGTATCCTAGTGGGAGATGGGATATATGTAGTTGCTAAAGAAGCCATGCAAGATGCATAAAGTAGCTGTTTCCTTATTTTATTGTTTGGATTTGGGTTTTGTTGGGCTGGGGGTTTTTGTGTGTGTGTGTTTCTTTTTAATTTGATACAGACTTGTGGTTTCATTTTGTGTGGTGTTAGGTTTGGTTTGGGTTTTTTTGCTTCAGTTTGAGGTTGTTTTGTGTGGAGTTATTTTTTTTGCTTTGGGTTTTGGAGTTTTTTTGCTCTGGTTTAGAGCTTTTGTTTGGTTGGTTTGGTTTTTTAACAGAAATATACAGAGGGGTTTTTTGACCTATTTTACTTTTGTCTTTTTGAAGACAATATCTTTTGTCTCTTGGCAGTGAAATAGATTTTTTGAGTCAAGAAAGAGTGAGTGGATTTACTTGTTCATTTCCCTAAAATATTTTTTTTTTAAAAATTTAAGACTCCTAGTGTCAGACAAGAGAAGAATCATGCAGCTATAGCTACTATTCATGATTAAAAGACTACCTGCTGTAGTGCTGCTAAAAGTTTTGGGATGTTAAGTAGGGAAGTAGAGATATTACCCTTAAAGCTAAAGGAAATCTGGCTTCTCAGTCTGAGATTGTGACACAGGCATTTTCAGTATTCTGTACATTATGAGGCATTTTTTAAAATGAGAAATATTTAGCTTTTCACAGCTATGGCACATTGTTCCATCTGTGTCTAACTGTATCAGTTTTATGTCTTGAGGACCTGCCAGTCAGGTAGCCTGTGTTATCAGGCTTGGGAAAGTGGTGTCATGCTTTGTCATGTTGGTAACAAAAATGTTGGGGCTTTTATTCCAGAAAGAAATATTTCTTATTTTCTATTTTAGTAGGTAACTGTAAATTATAATGTAAAATGAACTTTTCAAAGGTTTGGGTTTTTTTGTTTTTTTTTGTTTTTAACTGTTCTTGCCATGGTCTTTTCATATCTCTGATTATCTAGAATACTACAGTTTTTCATAATAACTTCCAAGAGCCCCTGGCTAATTACTGAGTTAATTATGAAAAGACATGTTTGCAAGGCGATATCATCTAGCTGAATGAAAAAATAGTCTTATTATAGGCTATTTAAAACTCTGGAGGTATACTAGGAGCAAGTAGTTGTGTAAGGATCCACCCAATTTGGTTGAGTACTAGGACCTGTACTTAAGTACTGTGATTCAGTTAACTAATTTCATCCTGTTCATAATATTTGGGGGACTGGGGCCACAGTCTTAAGTTTAGGAAGGGAGGGAGAAATAAATACTGAACAAATAATGCTTAGTGAAGAACAGTATGAAAAAAGTTTTATTTTGTATAAATGACTTGTACTTAAGAGAAAAATGTGGTTTTAGTTTTGATAATGCCTGACCAATGAGAATCATTTTCAAGTTACTGTGGAGTGGCCTTAATGCTGTAAATAATCCAATTGGCCAAGTCCCAGTACAATGTAGATGAGAAAAGGATGCAGGAAATTCTGTTGTTTACACATGTGTCTGTTACACTGAGAAGCAAGAGGAGCCCAGCAAACTGACAGGGTAAGGGGTCTTAAGATTGTGGGTTTAATGTTTAATTTCTATAAATCTCTTCAAGGATAAAGTATGAGTTACTATCGTGCTGGTGGTAAGGAGGAAAACAGTCTGAAATGCCCAGAAAAAGTACTGAAGATCAGAAAACAGTATCTGAAGTATGTAGCTAAGTTATATCTAGCTAGATTTTTTTCTTCTATGTTTTTTGCTACTATCGTGTAGTATTACTTCTAACATCCCATTAAACATGTTTTTCAAGTGTAGTAGAATCCTTACTTGCCATAACCAGGTAAGTTTTTAAAATCTTCTAAGTGACAGTTTGTTAAAAAGTTATTTATTAGTTTTGATTAGAAATTAGTATAAATACAGAAATTTCACAGGTTATACTGGTTTTCTACTGTTTTAAATTTTTTTAAAATTACTTTTTGAAATGCATATTTAATGACATAAATTGGTAAAACTGGTACATTTTAATGGGTGTGGTATTATGGACATAAGTGTCATGAAAATATTGTTAAGAGTTTGCAGAAGTTCATACTGCATTTTTTTGTTGGAAAGCAGTGTTTTCACAGTGGTTCTATTTTCATAAGTTATGCAATTCAGTAATGAGTTGTATAATCCTAACTTCCTTCAGAAAAAATGTCTGAAGCTGGGATAAGAAAAATGTGTTCTTAGCTGTGTGGTATTATTCTAATGCAATGAAATACACTTTTTGATACTATGATTTGTTGATGCTGGACAAAAATATTCAGTCTGTCATTATTTTAAGGTCAAGTGTCAGAGATGGTGTGAGACACCGTGGATGATCTTTCAGCAATGAGAACCAAGGGTCAAATTTCAAAAGCAGTGTTCATGAGTTTAATAAGCATATATAGCAATTAGTACTAATGAGCTTCCAACTGACTATCCAGATAGCTGCATTTTGTTTGTGTTAGTTGTCACTGATTCTTACAAACATTTATGAAGCAGACTCTGCTATAAATAATTGTATAGCTAGACTGCTAGTTTTTGGTTCAAATTTCCTGTGCTGTTAGGAAAATTATTTGTGTTTCTGAAAGCAGTTCTTTTAATAATAAAATGAAGATAAATGAATTTCCAAAATATATTAGGCATCATTAATAGAACTAGTCATATCACTTCCAGAGACATCTACAAAAAATTAGTCAAAAATGTGAAATTAGATGTCTGGGGGTGGGGGGTTTTTGTGTGTTTTCATGTAGCCAGCTTTGAATTTTGGCCACTCTTTCACCTTAAGTATAAAATACTAATGTAACCTTGGTTAAATCTGAAAAATAAATGACTTGAAAATGAATATGCTAAAGGAGCTGTTAATGAACAGGCTTAAATCACTGTCATTTCCTTCACCACAAGAGGGGTAGATATTGAAACCATTTTGATGTTCATGGAATCATAGATTCATAGAATGGTTTGGGTTGGAAGGGACCTTAAAGATCATCTAGTCCCAATCCAACCACCACGGACAGGGAAGTACAGAAGGTTGCTTAAGGCCCCATTCAACCTGCCCTTGAACACTTCTGGGGATGGGACATCCACAGCTTCTTGGGGCAGCCTGCTCCAATGTCTCACCTAATCTATTCACTCCTTTTTCTAGTCCATACAATGATCTTTAATTGACTGGTTTGTTATGAAAATGATCCTTCCTGAACACCTTGATTCTTTGTTCATGCTGATTAAGTAATCTAGGTCTGATTTACACTGGGTTAAATGAGACTGGGATTTTTACCAAGCCCATTTGTATTTAATGTCAATCACATCACTGGAGGAATACCAGAAGGAATTGTCATGAAAACTCATATTGTTTTAATTAATTTATTTTAATGTGTTTTCAGTTGACTAGAATGTTTCTCCATAACTTTTGTAGGTATGCATTTTTGCAAAAGGATGCCAACTTGCCTTCTGCCACGCTGAATAGTCACCACTTATACAAATAATTTCTTCTCTTTTAGTGGGACTACATATTGGCCCACAGTGAGCGGGCACTGAGAGAATAAACAGAGATGCTTTATGCATTTACATGACATCTGGTATACAACATATGATACTTTGTTATTTATATTATGTGACCACTCTAGTAACTGTGGATTTCTGGTTAAAGTCACAATATGGATTATTCCTTCGTTCATTTCCCTCAAGGATGATTTAGTGGAGTTGGAGTCATCACAGGATAATATCTTACATCACTAAATCTCACAAAGCAGTCCTTGAGCCATTGAAGGACATGAGATGGTGTTAAAACACTAGACTGGTTAGGGAAAAATAAGAATAATTACATAAAAATGTCCAAGTAGCAATCTTTTTGTAAGGAATATTCTTAAAAGAGTTAATTATAGAAGATATGGCTTCTAAAACTGTTCTGATAAAACTCAAAACATCTCCACACAACAGAATTGTTAATTCTGATACAACTATGTCAGAGTAGTTGAACAAGCCATAGGGATATGCTCTGACCCGGAGAAAACAAAATATTCATGAGTGTTCTTATTTGTCTACTTATGTGGGTGGGAAAATCACTTGTTTCTAGACTCTGAGTAGTGTTTTGAAGAAAAATTGGTTTGTGTCCTAATAAGCATTGGAGTGTTTTATGTCTTGGTCTGAAACAAATCATCAGATATTTATGATTAATTTTCTCTACTCCCAAAGTTATGAAATTTCTTTTAAAAGTAGGTCATGTTTTGAATAGGAAAAGATCATAAATGATTTCAACTCTAACAAGACAATTCTTGATCTCTCATATCATAAAGCATGTGGTTTTAAGATACTGTCAAGAACTTTAAAAATCTGAAGAATTTCTCAGAGTATAAGCAGCGATTAGAAACTTAACTTTTTCAGGGATATGCCGTTACATCTTCACACTTCATTGAAAATAAAATAAAATAAAATAAAATAAGATAAAATAAAACTCACACCAAGAAAACCCCAAAACAAAATGCAACCGCCTCGAACTCAGTGGGAGTTTCTTTAGTAAGAAAAAAAAGCCTGTAAATGAAAGTGAAGCTATCCAGTTCACTTTCCAAATGAGTAACATAGAAGAAGTTAGAAATGAGGTACAAACTCTAGAAAATAGACTTGGCATGATTTTGTCTAAATAATGAAGCTTCTCTATACATTTAAGTGACCTCTACTGTTTGGATGAACATGTTTTAGCATTGCATCTGACCTAATTCTATTTCAGTAAAGTGCTCTTCAGAATGGTTAGTCTGTCTTCAGTTTCCTTTTTTTAACTTCCTTTTGAAGCTGAAAAATACCCAGCTGAATTGACCCGTAGCCCAATCTGAAAACTGTGGTAAAAATCCCACAGATCCGTGAAGTCCTCTGTTGTGTTTGGGAATAGTTGAGCCTCCTCAACTATATTCAATAAGAAGTTGCAGTGGCTCTCACAAAGAGGTCAGTTTGACTTTTGAACCTAAGTAAATGAAACATTAAATAGTAGAACCCTAATACTATCAACAGCTGGGAAAGGAATTTAACCACTGAGAACTCAACATGATACAATGGTCTTTAGTCTGAATAGTGTGCTATAAGCTTATTTGTAGCTTATTTGCAAATATTTATGTTTCATCTATCTTAAATTGTTTAACTAATACCCTGGATGAAAATCACCAGCTGAATGAGATGGTTTTTTTCTTCTCTTCTTTGACTTTTAACTAACAGCCGGCTTTAATGCTTGTAAATATTAAAGACTTCTAAAACCAATTACGAACTACATACTCAAAGGCAGATCTAGCCTTGCGGATGATATATATCTTGAGTATTATTTCCCTACATTTCTGTAGTCTTCCCTCTTTCTGAAAAGTTCAGAGGAAATCCGTGCAAGATACTCTTCTGTGTCCTGTTAAAGGGCTGCCTGGCAGTACGAGCAAGGCAGTGCATGTGTGCACTGGCTGAGCTCGTATCCTGTAATAACACACTGACAGCTCGAATCGAGCTGAGTCTTGTGAGGTTCTCTGTTGTGACTGACAATTCATTCTCCTGTAACTGAGCTGAGTGGTGTGAGAAGCTACCTGCTTATCCTCTGTTCTCAGTAAAGGGGGTTATGACCCTGTTAGTGCTGCAGCTCATTTCAGTGTGGGTTAAAAAATGTTCGTCACACTAAACACTCACTGAAACTAACTTAGTCTGCTTTCTGTGGAAACAGAGGAGGAAGAGTCATGCACTTTGATGTTCTTAGTCTTTGCTGTAGAACTGCTGAAAAACAAACCAAACAAAAAAAACAGATACCATTTAAATGTGATTAAGAGCAAATTTCCTTGTGCCTGAAGAACAAGATGCCTATAGGTGTTTCTGTAAATCAGGGGAAGAGTTCACTGCTATCTTAAGCCATAAGCATTAAGAAAAGGTAGTGTTTCAGTATACCAAACTAGTATTAACTAATGTGAACCCTCTTCTTCTGAAGCAATTACCTTTTTCAAGTTTGAACAACAGATTACTATTGTTTTAAAGAAATCTCTCTATGCTATTCAGAAGATACCTATTAGACCAGACGTTTAACTGATATGAATTAGTCTGAATTAACCGTTGCCTTATTTTAAATACACTCTGAATCTGTTCTCAGTTGAAGTTATTATTAATATTCTGATTCATAACCTATCTTTCCTAATAATAATTCAGACAATATATTCCATGGAGATTACCAATCTTCGCATAGAATCAATGAGATTAGATTAGAATTTAGGGGAGTTGGCAATGTAATTAACTCAGAAGTTTACAGTAGGTTTTGTAAACCTGTTTGTAAGTCATTTATTATGAAAGGATCTAAAACTTTGACAGTTCATACTTATCCTAACTACCTAGGAAGCTTATTTTGCCTCTTTTTTTCATTGATCATATCCTAATAAAAAGTCATAATCAAATCTCAAAGGGGAGCTAGCCAAGCGAACTGTCTCAAAAGCTACTGAATTTAGTTGGATTATGCTTGGTTTAGCTTCTTCTTAATACTTCTTTTTGAGCCTGTCTGAGAAAGTTGTTGGTTTCACACACAGTCCCCTCACTGCATAATCTGATTATACAATATATTATATCAAGTGTAGTGGCTGAGGAATGAGTATCAATATACAGAATTGAATGTATAAAAATTATGGGTGAAATATTATAAAGGTTTGTAATCAAACAAAACATTCTTGGGGAAATGAAGTTACTGTAAATTATATTTAAAGCAGTACTTCAGAACTTCTTTTGGCCTTATGGGTAGTAAATGACAACATCTCTATGTACAAATATTTATGTTACCCATATTTAACCCTAAGGATTTGAACACGAAGATATGAAGAAACATCATCTTGTTGCTGTAAAAGACTTTGAAAGATATTGCAATGATATATAATCAGTTGTATTAACCAGTAGACTTAAATCAAAGTAAGTATATAATTCTGGTTCTCATTTGAAGAAATAGTATCCAAACTGTTTCGAGTTTATTAGAATTGGCGGCCAAAAAAAAAAGGGAAAGAAAGAGTAACATTTGTTTAGTCTTTATATTTGTTGTAATCTGTGACTACCTTCCAAGTTGGTTTTTTTATGAATGTATATGTTTACAGTATGTATATATAGTACATACAGTATGTATATAGTCTGTATAATATTAAAAAAAATATATTACATGCATGTGTTTTAAAAAACAATTGAAACACTGAAGAGGATTTTACTTTAAAATGGGTATTTAGACATGGAGAGAAAATGGTAAAAGGAAAAGAGGGAAAACAGTTCCTAGGACCACAGCAAAGTGGACCGGGTCCTTTTTTTTTGGTACATCCTTTTTCAGAGAAAATTATAGCATTCCGTTCTGAGCAAGAAGTTTTAAGACCACTCCCCCACACCCCTCTGCCATCAAAAATAATGTAAAATATGGTGTGAAAGAATTCTTGTCCTATATTACTGCTTTTAATTATTGGCACTTTTTTTCTTAGTGTAACTTAATAGAACAAATTCACTTTACCAAGGGGTGTTTTTATTCCGTGGAAAGAAATAGCCACTCAGCTCTTAAAAGCTTTTTGCTCTGTCAGCTTTACCAGTCTTGTGGTCAAATTCTCCTATCGGCATAGAAAGTTTCACCATATTTTACAGAAGCAATTCACACATTGAGAGAAATATATAATACCTCATTGTTAGATGAATCGTGGTATAAGTAATCATTTAAAAAAAAACATGAGTCCAAATATTAAATGTTGTGAAACTTCATTAAGAAATAAATGTTTCCTGCAAGACACTAATTATTGCTGTCATAGGCATATTTTTTCTGGATTGTTTCCACCTGTGCTTAGAACTGCCCTTCAGCCTGGGAAGTATCTGGGAATGCTTGATTATCTTGTTCACTCCTTTCCTTTGTACACAGTGTTCTCGTATTTGCAGTTCATGTTGGCAGAATAGATTTGGGGGATAGAAAGCCTTCTTTCTTCTTTTTACATGTTCCTTACAGCTGGTTCCTGACAACAGTGCAGGACTGCTGCTTTTAAGGCAGTTCAGTGTTGTCAGAAAATGGGCTTATTTCTTGTGACTCTTCCCTACTTACATGGTGTTTTGTGACCCATTTGGCTAAAAGTTGCATATTCTGAGATTCACAATTTGTGATCTTAATTTTGTCTCATTTCCTGGATGTCATGGCAACATTGTTAAAACTGGGAGAAACAGGCTTGTAGAGCTCCTCAGAAATCACACTACTCAGAGAATCATGTTCGTGGGGACGAGGTCATCTAATCCATCCCCCTTGTTCAGAGCATCGTATTTAGGACTTCTACATAGCATGCCTTTGTTTCACAAGAATTCCTGTCACACTAGAGGTTTTATTTTCTCTACAATGAGTGGGATGACTTACACGTGGAGTTGTAAATCTTATTTCAAAGGATTGAAATACGTTGTGGAAAAGGATAGCGAATGAGGACAAACTGGCAATGTGACTGGCATGGCCAGCCTGAGGGCCACTTAGGGCTACTTCATGTTTCTTTTTTGAAGATATAAATTATACATATCTGCAATTTTACCCTACATGTCTTCATGTGAATTATTAAAACTTTCAGAAGAAGCAAACTACTATTAATAATAGAAAGGATTCCTCCTCTGGAGTCATAGAATTTTGGTTTTTACAGTGAATACGGGAATATCAAGAATCCTGTTGCAGTTTAAAATGCTTATTTCAGCATTATTGTGATGCTTTATTTTCTTTTGGTTTCTGGATAGTCTGACTAATCTAGAAAAAAGATCCAGCCATTTCTGAGTTCTCCTTTCATGTACTTCTCTCCCTGTGGTTTATTGCCTTTCAGTCACTATCTTTACTGTGCTCATCCTTTATCTCTTCTGGGAATTTAGCTATAAATGGACAATTAATATAATAATGCACTTTCTGGGTGTACTTCAGAAATGCTTTGTCTGTCACAATACTTTGTATGGTGGTAAAATGCATTTTTCTCAGCAGAACTACCATTTTCCTTAAGTTATTTTCTAGTTTTTAACTTTTTAAGGCCTGATAGGTAGGTAGCAAACTTTGTTTATGGATTTTTTAATAGAAGGCCAAGTTGAAACTTGCATCTCTACTTTTGCCTTCCCTCTCTGTCATATTATTCCATCTCATCATCTAGAGTTGATCAACTCAGAAGCGGGATCTGACTCCAGTTTTGCATAGATTCGACTATCAAGGGCTTAATTTCATTTGGTCCTACTTATTTTCTGCCTCTGGAGTTTTTTAGTGTCTTCCGAGATTAAATTTATTAATTTGTTTTCAAGGCAAAGGTGTTTATACCATAAAGAAATAATGAGGAAAATAGTAATATTCTGTGTTCCCAAGATTATAAATTTGGTTAGATCTATAAGAAATGTAGAAGACTAGTCAGTACTTCTCTCTTTACTCTTTCCTCTTAAACAGGCTAAGCATTTTGGGTTTATTTTCCTTCAGTTCTATCCTTTTTTTGGTAAAGCATTTGAGTTTTTATCGTGTCCTTTAGGAACTTTAAAAATTATAGAACTTGGAAATTAAGATTTAGGCCTGACATTGTCTCTTGCACTTAAAAAATTCAGGCAGATGATATGTTAGAGAAGGAAGATGAGGTTGCATAATTTTAGTCTTATGTATCAGGACATTAATGAATTGCCACCGTGATTTCATTTTATCTCAAAGAGACACTTAGGACATCATACTGTCCAAATTGATGTGTTGAGGAAACCATTCTTTTTCAGGCACTTCTAAGATTTCCTAATTGGGCAAAAAAGCTCAAAACAACACAACACCACCACCTCACTAAAACAAAACCTGACAAACCTGTATACACTTCTCTTTGTGAAGTTTAAAACATAACTTTATATTTTATAGTTTTCACAGCATAACTGTTTTTAGTTACTGGACATGAGAAGGAAATAAAACAGGTTGTGGAAATAAATTAGATCTGTATTGATATTTTTATGTTAAAAGGAAACTAGACAAGTATAAATAGGAGGGAAAAAAATATCACATAACTCCTAATAGGAAGTAAACAATCTGCAGTATTTGTCTCCTCAGGCCATTTTTTGGCTGATTTTTAGTTATGACACATGTAAGGAATGCAATGTTTGAAAACAACATGGCTTAAAAATATACCATATGGTTTAATATTGTTAATATTGTTTTATAGCTGTGGAGAAAAAATAAACAGAATCATCTTTGGCTGTGCATTAAAAAGTCTTGAAAGCACTATCTTTTAATTTTCATGAGGTATGATAATCTGCATATGATGTCATGGTCTGTTTGGATCTCTCAAATTTACAGCACAGTGGACTTTGTAAATTAAACTTTATTTTATGAACTTATGACCTCATAAAAAAAAAACCAACATAAAAAAATATAAATCCTCTGCCTCAAAAAACACTGCCAAAACATAAAGACATCAAACAATAGTGGAATTGTCTTTGAACAGACTAGTCCAACACATGAACTCACTAATAATTTTTTCCCTAATTCACAAGCTCTCTAATTTACAATTTCTCTAAGTCATATTTTCTCTATGAACAAACTAGTTACCAAGCTGTTGATGCCAGTGCTCATTCTTTCTCCTCTATCAAGGAGTGAATGTCCCCCATACCACACTGACAAGCAAAATCCTCATCAGTCACCCTGCTGTTGAATCTGCTACAAAAACGTTGGAGTTAAGCTCAGGCATTTACACTTTCCAGCCCAGAACTTTGGTCTGTAGCACTTCCATGAGTTAGCATCACCTGAAGAAACTGCCAGGTAGTTGCTTCTTGAAGATGCAGGAGTTGTTGGCTGCAGGTAATACCCGCTCTTATCTCTTCCTACCTGCTGAGTTCTATGTACAGGCTGCTTTCACACTAAACACTCAAGTTGGGGCTGCTCTGAGCATATGTCAGACTTTAGGATCAGCTGTGTGTTCATTACTATCATATTTTTACTTTTTTTTCCTCTAAGAATTTTCGAAGTCATTTTGGTTATCCTAGCTTCAGTGTCTGGTAATATCGAGAAATTTATTTGCTAGGATTTTAGTATGGAATTAATTCAGTTCATATACCAATTTCACCCAATAGATTTTGAATAATATCTCTTTAACCTCTATGTCCTATTGGCAAATTACTTTGTAGCCACTATCGTAGAGATGGTTGCTATACTCAGTACTGGTTTCATTCCATGCAGGAGTGTATATGTTGATTATGTTCAATGTATATTCATTGTCATTAATTTTGGAGCCATAATCATAGGCTCTAGTACGTAAAGCAATTGCATTAAGTGAAGGGCACTTTTAGTAAGAAGTAGGCAGGATTGGTTTTTAAGATACACAGCCATGAGCAAATGGTAGCTTTATTTTGTCCATTGATTTGCACAGTGATTATTAGGAGTGTTTATGAAAAAATTGCCATGTGTTTTCTCATTGTGTGCATATGCTGTAATTATTCTGGGACACTAGCATATGATTAGTTTCCTTACATGCCTGTAGTACCCCTTGCACTCTGTTTTTATCACAACCACGTACAGCTTCATGTCCAGTGTTACTACATACAGGTAAATTCAGGTTAACTTTAGATCTTAATGCTAATGTAACATTATCACCCACTGTCAATACTTGTCCTTGTGATGTTGCAGATGGTAATCCTTCTGTAACTAGTTTTAAAGGTGCATTATCATGGATCTGCAATACCTGAGTTGTTCCATGGGCAATGTTAAAAATGCAGGATCTGTTATGGACAAGTTCTGGGTATATGTTCCAAGTATCATTTGTTGCTATGGTGATGCAGTAGGGTCACATTTTCTGCAAGAGAAGACACTCAGGTCTTGGACATAATCCAAACTTCAGTTGTTGTTAACTTGTTCCCTTTTTCATTGTAAAAGGGGAGGCACACAGATAACTCCTGAGTTGGATGTTTAACTGCAATCTCATTTTATGGACTTCAGAAGGATTTTACTTCTGTTTGAACAGGATTTGGGGCAGCTATTGATATGAATTCCTTATCTATGTTCCTTCTTGTGGGCGTTTGTCACTTGTGTAGCCAACTTAAAAGTTCTCACAGATAGAATCCACGCATAGAGTATTAATAGATGCATTCTTGTGTAGTTGCTGGTTTAGTAGTTTATTCCATTGATCTACTGTCCCACTATTTTGAGGTTAATGCAGTAGCTGGAAAATCCATTGTACAATATTTGAACCAAACCAAGCTTATCCTACCTTTTTCTTAAAATGTTATCGATGCTAAGATTGTATTTGTCTGGGTAAGGGAGATGTAGGAAGCCACTGGCTTAAAGCAGTTGTGAGACCAGTGATAGCTTAGGCAGGGAATATATTCTGAATACCACTATTTCTGCTCCTGTAAGGATTCCTTTCCCCCCTCCAGGTGTTTGTCATAGTACACACGAGAAGTTTCCTAGATTAACTTACCTTCCATGGAGTTGGTAGAATGTTGGTGATGTGCTGTACCTTTGTTTAACAAAAATGGCACAAATATACAATTTGTTTCACCAGAATTTTTGCCACTCCTCTTTTTTATCCTCTCTCATTGCCTGTTGAAATAAATCCTACATCCCTGTGTGTCTAAGCCACTCCTGTAACCAGGTACTTGTTCTGCCTCAGAGTTTTGTCCTATATTTTTTCTAACCAAGTGATCAGCCACCTGGCTCTCTGTTGCTAGAATTTTTAGGATTTTGGTAATTAGGTAAAATTTTTATGGATATGTTTTTAGACTGAGCTATGTCATGAATCACTTTCCAGTGTGATGTTTTTCACCATACATTTCAATTATTTACTGAGCAAAATTTTTTTCATCTAGCCACTGGGTGGAACCCCTAAGGGTGACTAATGAAAACCAGCTTTACAATAGGAACAGACACACAAAATTTGATCTCCTCTTCTTGAGTTGATAGCTTTGTAGTTAGCAGCCCTTAGTAAACAGCCCAGTTTTCAGGGAGTGAGTTAAATCACTTCCTATATTCTTCCCATAATGACCACATCATGCCCGCCCATTTTCTTTAAGCCTTCTCTCTGTGTCAGGGTTTGTTCATTGGAGAACTGCAGCAATACCATGGAAAGTTCTGACTTTCCAGTAGCACTTACAAAAGAACATGTACAGTTCTATGATTCATTTTATCCTATTCAATTTATAGATTAGACAAAAGAAAATAAACTGGCTTAATCTGAAGCAGACATTCTCTGTAAAGACAGAACGCCTTAAAAATTTTTGGCTGAGGTCTTAATAATTAAGAGACATGTAACTGAGGATTAAATCATTCAGTTAGTAAAATGATGTTGAAATTGTATCCTCAAGCACTGCCCTAGCTACTGAACTGACTGCAAAAGCTGAGTTCAGTGAGCAGGTATTAACATGAGGAAAGTGCAATAATTCTTTTCTCTCCTGGTGATTTTGTTAGCTGTGCCACCAAGGGTGAATAAACTGCTGTTTACTTAAAACAATAGCTGGTAATAATAAATCAAGATCTCTTTCTTGCTGGTGTTTAGGATCATGAGGTAAATAGGAAAGGTTGCAATATAATGAAATATGGTTGAGATCTATGTTCCTTGTCATGTTCACCAAACGTCTGTGTCTTTTTTTTCCCCTGAGGAATATTATCTCTCTTTTCTCACTCTATCATCACACATATTGTTCCCACTCTGCTCACCTGACACAATGAATGCTGCTTCCTAAATTTTGTTCATACTTATTTTAAATTATTCCATTAAAAAAACAACTCTAAAAGGGATTTTTGTGTTCCTTCTTATCCCTCAGTTGTTAAAACTGGAACTATCAGAAGGCTTCACTGATCAGAAAACCCCCACTTTCATCCATTTCTCTAATTTATTTTATCTTTCCATCGAATTATCTTTTATTAAGTCATTATTCTCACTGAGCTCCATATGCTGTGCTGGCTACTCTGTTGCTGCCAACTCAAGCTAGCAACTTTTAAACTAGCTGCACACAGTATTTTTTTGTCAGTTTTAGACTTGTGAAATTTCTGATGTTCAGAGACCTGTGTCCAAGAACATTAAAATGGAGCTTTCTTCCTTTAATTGTCTTTAACATACAACTTAGAAATTATTCCCCCTGGAACATATATAAATATATAGATATTTTATAGATGAGAGTTTTCAGAGTTCAATGTAGATTTATGATGTTTTCTATGAGGTGGTCATCTACCAGACAACAGAAATTTTTTTTTAAGTATCACTTTAACTACAGGGATGATTAAAGATTCAGTATCAGCAGATTCAGTACTAAAAGTCTTCAGTTGGACTGTTAGACTTGTTTTTATTATTATTTCATCAGTGCAGTATTTTTGAAAACATGAAAGAGTAGATTGATATGAACTATAAATAAGATAAAAGAAGTCCATCCTAATCATCCCTTTGGCATGGTGAGATTTTTCAAAGTTTCCGAGCTTTTACAATAATCAACACATTTTTCTAATTTTTTTAATCTTTGCTTCCTTTCCAACTAATATTTTAGTCTACTTCTCTAAAAATAGATACAAACACAAATTTTCATAATTCATAGTTATAATAGAATTCCTTACCTGTTTCACATATCCAACAAATATTTCTATTATTTTTTTGTTTTTATCCTGAGTCAGCCAGCCGCTGAAATGTATTGTGTTGAGATCTGTCTCTTTTAATGAAAAAATGATATTATTCTACCTCTTGCAATCTTAAAGGAGATATCTAAACAACATGTTTTAATTAGATTTTCTGAAAAGCACATAGGGAAATCAATACAAATAGAAACACCTCGTTTTTCTTACCACTTTGGAGTGAGCCAGCTCTTCTATTTTCTGGAGGAAGATCGACTTATTTGAATTCTTAATTTTTTTGAATTTTAGGTACAGAGTTGGGATCGTCTATCCATGCTGAAAAGTGCAGGCAAAGTTCAGCCTATCGTAAAATTATTAGAAGGCTAAGAGACCACTAGCTTACTGATCAAGCCTGCTTCAATTATTACAGCAGTAAGTTTGATCTGACTCTCAGTGTCCCAGCCTCACTTCAACACTTGAGCCATCACAGTGGAGGGGAGCAAGAATTCATGACCAATGACTCTTTTTTCAGTGTCCTGTTATCTGTGAGCTTAACATTTCTCCATTTTTGGGAATATTACTGAATTTCAAATGACAAAGTCACCTCAAACCTGTAATGAAATGTCAGCAGCAGGCTATTCTGATTCATGAATATCTTTCAGGTCTTTCAAATTTTCAGTCAAAGAAAAATATTGCCATTCTTTTTTCTCCATCTTTTAAGATTTGTAAACTGTGCATTCCCCATGTTCTCCCTTCTTTTAATGAATATGCAAAGATGCTAGCAAAAACCTACTGATTATGAAAAGTGTAATAAGCTTTTCAGTAGATATCTACTAGTTTGGGACAGACACAAAAAAAATGTAAGAGAAAGTTATTGTACTATTTAAAAATCCAAAAGTTTCAACTATTTCATTATATATTTATTACATAATGTAGTATGTTTTATTTACATTATTATGCATTTAAAATTTACTGTGGTTTTGTTTGGTTCATTTTTTAATTAAAGCTTTAGGAAACAAGGCATTACCACAAGCCAGATGTTAAATTAACAACTGACTGAAGAAGTTTAATATTTAGTTACTTTGGCTCTACTGGGCCTCATGCAAGTTTGTGGGTGGCAACATCTTTGTATTTTGGATAAGGCTTATTCAAATTAAATTGCTGGAAGTAGGTCAAGGAACAAGAAAGACTCAACCTTGATGAAGTTTTGGCAGCAGCTCTGCTACATCTGTGTGGTGGTGTTGTGGGGCTTGATGGTACTACACCAGACAGTGATCATGAAGGGAACTGGGAGTCCTTCATTGTCCTTTTCCTCCTCTCATATCCATACTCCACAACAACAGTTCTCCATAAGCTTCTAACAAATGGCAAATAAATGTCCTGAAAATCATGGAAAATTTGAAAATAGCTGGAAAACTGGAACAAAGCCTGCAAAAACTTCTATTCAGTTGAAATGAGACAAAACTGAATCATAATGCCAAAACTATCAATTCTTCAGTCTTTTGTTTGCAGCATTGGCCTTCTGCATTTCAAATGCAGGTGTTAGCACTAATTGCTGTAACATATAAACATGTTTTTTTACAAATGGATATTGCAATATAAAAGCAATTTCTTTTTTATTTCAAACCACTTAATCTACTATTGAAATAGCAAGATTTTTAAGTTGGTTTGTTTGTAGTTTGGTTGGTTGGCTGGTCTGGTTTGTTTTTAGCATAACCAAGAGGAAAAAAACAAGGAGGAATAAGTGGCTAGTCTCTACAGACTGTCCACATCAGCATTTTCTCAGCAGTGGGATAGGAAAGCAATTTCTGAGAAACCGTTTTTCTTCTGGGCCAAATAAGTAATAAATTATGAAAAGATAAATAATGAAAAAGAATGCAACAAGATTTATTAGCTGAGTCATATCACTGTGAGGTAGGCTGTACAATACAGTAGGATAGCGCTACACTTTCAAAAATAATATAAGAATATATTACCTGGAAATCTTCTGGAATGCAGACAGCAAAATAAAGACCCTTATAAAAATGCTTGATTTTTCTCATGAAACAAAGAAAATCCAAAGGTCACAAGGGTTTTGATAATTTTTTTCTTAGCTATGCAAATTATAAGGTGAGTTTTGCCTAGTGTGAAATTCCACAGTTTAGGAAAGGAGGCAAGTGATTTGTGATTGTAGTTCTAGACAAATAACTTCCTCTTACTAGATATTTAAAATATATATTGATTCAATTTAATCTTGTCTTGAAGGAAGAAAGCTTTTGTCTGTTTTCTTTAGACTCAAACATTTTTGAGAGCACTATGATTATTTAATGACTCTTCCTTTGCAAGCAAATCCTAGCCAAGTAATAGGTTTGTCTTTTTATGCTGTAGTAAAAACATATTAAATAGAAGATATTT
The DNA here is from genome assembly GCF_020740725.1 of Corvus hawaiiensis. Lineage (NCBI taxonomy): Eukaryota > Metazoa > Chordata > Aves > Passeriformes > Corvidae > Corvus > Corvus hawaiiensis. The sequence continues at coordinate 10,114,394 of NC_063242.1, read as the reverse complement.
GAATAACTATTTCTTGTTGATAAAGCACAATTCTAAAACATGAACAGCATCATTAACTCACAGCAGTAAAAAACCTGACTGTTGGAGCTTATTCATATAATATTATTAATTAAATCTAAATTATTTTATGTCTTTTTTTGTTTTTATTTTAGGAGTGAAATTAGATGATGAATCAAAACATGAATTTAGACTCCATTCAGAAACAAATGGAAGAGATAGAGGTTTTTGGGACCCAACCAACACAACCTGATAAATTAGATAGATGTTGGCAACCAGGTGACCATCTGCATCATTCAAATCTTCCATCTCAAAGTTTCTACCCATACTCCCCTCATTATGCACGTATGCATACAAATTGCAGCAGTGATTGGGAAATTTTTGAAGCAGTAAAAATTCAGGAACTGGAAGAAGTCAAAGCCAGAGCTGCCCAAATGGAGAAGACCATGCGCTGGTGGTCAGACTGCACCGCTAATTGGAGGGAGAAATGGAGCAAAGTTAGAGCAGAAAGAAATAAAGCACGAGAAGAAGCAAGACAATTGAGAATCAAATTAGACAGTGTCATAAAAGAGCTAAGTGTGCTTAAAAAAATAAATCAGGATTTAGTAAGTGAGAAGGAAAACTTAGAAAATGGAACTGCTTGGAAAACAGAATACAGTTGTGCAGAAATATCTTATATTAAAAAAGACCAAAACATGTTAACTTTTCTGGAACCAGAACCTCTGAAAGACCTTAACAAAATCACCAAAATTTCTGGGGCAGAAGACACAAAGAAGGTAAAGAATGGGTTATCTTTTTTCTGGATCATGAAGAAGTGGCAAAGTATGGATGTGTATGTAGAAATAGGATTTTTCAAGCATTTTGACCAAAATGCTGCCTGATCCATTCTGCTAGAAAACCCTTTTATATCCCCCACCCATCTAAATATTCCTAATACAGAAAAATACAGAAAACAATTCATACCCCCTTGCTCTATGACTAGACATTTAAGTAACAGAGGCAGACTTTTCTATCCAAAAATTTACAGTGTTGTTTTGATTCTCTCATGTTTTATGGTAACAGATTACCTATCTTATCTGAATTAACCATGTTTTGTATACTTACATTTTTTTTCCCCTCCAAAAAAAGCAGATTAGGTTCTTGGCTTCTAAAATAAACTCATTTAATTCTCCCTGAACTTCAAAAACATGGGAAGAGGTGGGGCAAATTCTTTTGCAAATTTGCAAGACATTTTGTTTGATAAGGAGAGCAATTAAGTCATGACATAGAATTAAACAATAGAGTAGCAGCATTGTTTAAACAGCTCCTAATTCTATATAAAAGATCCAGTTACATTGATCAAAAATGGGAGTATTTGTTCACCTTTAATTCTGTGCCTCGGAATGCACTGTATAGTCTTCATAGACAGCACCATGTGAAAACTGTATTTGGTGTCTGATAGATGGCAGTCATTGTAGATATAGGTAATTTTTTCATACATTGCAGGAAAATGTTTTTCCCCGCATTGTAAAAGTAGGAAATTTTTTACTTCAATTCAAGGGAAATTGCCAAGATCTTAAATCTGAATGTATTCTGTTTGGAAATTTTACTCTGTAATGCATATTAATGATATTGCATTCCTGTGAAATCTGGAAAAAAAAATGTAGCATTAGTAGTGGGAATAAATTTTGCCAAAAGAACCATACCTTCCATATTTAAAGGCAGACAAATGTGCCATTGGAAGGAAATACCACAAAACATACTTTAACTATTTCTCCTTAGTATAAAATATTTTCTACTTGAAAACTGAAACTTTATATGTGGATGGGAAACGTTCTTATCTTTTCAGAGGTTTCTCATATTTTCCGATGTAAATTTTGGGCATTCCTCTAAAAACTCAAAAGAACAGAGTGATGTGAAAGAGGACTGTTGGTAAACTGCTAAAATAAAATTAGCTTTTAAACAAAATTCCTCAGATGTGGTAAAGCAAATACATTTCTAAAGGAAACTTGTTTATAAGAGACATTCAGTCTTCCTCAAAAATGTGTATTTTAGTTTTAACTATTTTTTCATAATTGATATTATTTTTGTTTATGTTTTGTACTCAAAACATGTATCTTCAAAATAGGTATCTTTGTTCTTTATGAAAAACTTGTATAAGCCCATCACGTGCTTCAACACACTTTGCATAAAAAGTTTAGGACTTCATAATGTAGAGTTTCTCAACACATTATTTGTATGGATAAATTGCATTCCTGGTTTTATTTGTTCCAGGATTCTGTCTTCACCACAGTTATAGCCAACAAAAGATAAATGGAATATATTTCCTTAGTGAAGACACATTAGAAATATTTTGGATATGAAGCTTGTCATACGTCAGGTGTGACATATCACAAAATTACATTGATTCAAATAGTGACTTTTTTGCACCTTCTACCCATATACAGTCCAACTGTATACGATGTTACCTATTTCCTTTTTTTCTCCTATGTTCCTTAAATGTCTAGAAGAGCCTTGGCCCTGCAGGAACTCTGTTAGACTTTTTCCTTCATTTATGTTTTTCTCAGGTGTCATATTTTTTTTTTCCTCAGGATATAAACAAAGACCAAAGCAATGACAATAAAAAATTCACCCAAAAGTTTCCTGATTTCTTCTCCAATGGACTTCCCAGCACCTATTTGGAGGAACCTAAAACAAGTTTGGGTACTACAGCTAAGACAACAGATAATGATTTAATACATGTATCAGTCCTGAATTTGCATTTGGCTGAGATGAAGAAAATCTTACAGAAGGAAAGAGAGTAAGTGCAAAATATATCCTACTCACGGAATTCTCAGCAAGGAGTTTAAAACAGCTTCTAAAATAGATATGGTGATGTTTGCATGTATAGATCATATGTTCTAAGCTTTATTCATTGCTATTTGCAAGGCTTTAATAAGAATTTATAGAGAGAATTCAGCATAGTGTGTTTATAGTTTTCTTCGCCTTGTCTGTCATTTAAATAAGAGGTGTTCCATACAAATATATACTTATTTGCAATTCGGTATCAATGCAGTGATACCTCAGGTGTGTTATACCCAGTTATTGGAGTGCTTTGTGCATAACAAAAAATTTTCATGTACTCTACCAGCAGACTTTGAAAGAGTCCAACTGCAGAATGACAAAGGCTGTTTTTGACTTCAAAATATATGAATCAGCTGAAAAATGCTGTTAATCTTAACCTCTTCACTTCTAGAAAAGTCTGGGTTAACAGAGATAGATAACAGAGAGAGTAACACATTTATTGTACACTTATGTAGCATATCAAATTTGTCTCACATAAATACTAAATGTACATTTTGGTGGCCTAAAAGAGTCTTATATTGTATAAATGGTCAATATTGAGAAAGATTGAATCTCACCAGAAAGGTTTTTCAAGGAAACATGCAGCATGTGATGTATGATGATGTAGTAGCAGACTTTAGGTATTATGCGCCTGTAACTTCAAAATCAGTTGAAGTTAATTAGAAAAATAAAAGGAAGAAAATTCCCTGTCTATTGAAAATATATTCAACACTTTCGGTTCAGAGAGTCTGTAATGGTAAACTGTGTTGAAGTATTTACTTCAGTCAGTTTATTTCACACTTCCTGCCTGTCAGTTTAGTTCATAATTGTCCTGTAGATAGTACAAGTCTGAGGCAAAAAATCCTTTCAATTCCTAACTAATATTTAATGTGTTTTGTTGTCTGGATTAGATAGCTGTAAAAGACATGCAGTAATTCTCTAGTTGAATCACACAGCAGAAGATGACCATGCTCTCTCTCCTTAAAAAGTATTTAGTTTTTCTGTGGAAGAAAACATATATGTGAGTTAGGAGACTGATGCCTCACATATCCATTTTCCTGGGGTTGAAATGTTTAGGGGCCTAGGTACTTCATCTTTCAACAGCAATCACAGTATACATGCATATATAATAATTTTATTTTAGAAAATGGGTAGTTTTTCAACTCATTTTTAGTCACTTCTCAGGCAAAAACTTTAATAGGTTTTGGTTGTTCACATGCCTCTCTAACCAATTTGTAGCTGTATTTCAGAGAGACAGATTTTGCCATTTATGCCTAGACATATACTGACTGTGGTATAAGGCAATAAACTTACTGGCACACGGTAAGAATTGGGGCACATCTATAACATGCAATGTGTGACAATGCCAACCTCAGGCAGCAAATGCTCACAGAGCAGTGATTTCCACATAACAGCAGGGATTGGTGTAACAACTCCCTCTCCAGGAGGGCAATATTTCCTGCATGCAGAGATGTTACATAAGCAGAATATATGCAACTTCTAAGCATGAAGCAACTACATTTGGCAATAGACACAGCAAATAGCTGGGAATAATATTACTAGGATAGGTATTATCATAGTCACCAGTTTCTTGAGATATCGGATGAATCTTTGTTGGGCAGGCTGTCACCTGCTAGCTCAGAAAGGGTTGGCCTCCACGCCTCAGTGGAACTGACTGATTTTGCCAAATTTCCATCTTCAGATTTATAGTTTTCCCTCTTAGGTTTTATTCTTGCTCATGTCAGTATTTTTGCTCCTGGATTCTGGAGCTGCTTGTAATAACTATCTCAACAATCTCACCCCTGTTTGCATTTTTACTTCCCTTATCTCGTGTGGCTCTAGCTTAAGTACTTTCTCACAGCTTCTTTCTCACAACTTAGCAATTTTCTCAGTGAACTTGAGCCAAGGACACACAGCTGTGCTGCATCAAAAGCAAACACATCATAGACAGCTTGAACCCAAAGGCCAAAGGTTACTTTGGCAGTCAGTATGATCTTATTCATACAGCAGAGGACTTCTCAGCAGTTTTCTGGTTTGCATGCAGCACTCTGAACTCTGACTGCATTTTTACTGGAGTCAAGTAAGCTTATGCAAATCCAGTGTTTGGACTTGCCCCTGACTAAGTTACCAAACAGTAACCTACTTAGTTTCCTTACTAATGTCTCCATAAGATGTTTTGCTTCTTCACCCTGAGAGGATTTCTGCTTATTGCATGCTGCTTAGAGCTATCTTCAGTAATGTTGACATAGCCTCATGCACACAGATCAGGCTTTGCAAAGAGCGAAAAGAAAGAAGGTCTAAAAAAAAAATAGAAAAAGAGATGAAAATTTTTGTTTTGACTTTCAAAAAATATCAGGTTTGGGTTTGCAATGTAAAATCACACACCAACATCCTCTACTAGGTACTAATGGCTCATATCAATTACACATTTGAGGTCCCATTGACATGAATAGAAATGACAAACCTTATGAGTTGCTCAGCATTTTACATAATCATTTGCTTAAAATAGCTGTCTTTTGTCATCTTTTGGCTCAGTGTTCTCATCTAAATGTCTTCTAGTTTTAAGGTTGTAATTTGTTCTGTTTTGAACTTTAAAGTGTTTATTTTGTCTAAAACCAAAAGCCCACAAACTAGCCCACTGCTAGTTGATAATATCAAAGAGGAGCTGCTTAAGGCTGGCTGGGCAGACATAGACAACAGATACAGAAGGCTCTGCTGAACAACAAGAAATCTTTTTTTTTTTTTTTCTGTGAGGATCACTGAACACTGGCACCAGTTTCCCAGAAAGGTTGCTGGGTCTGTATCCTTGGAGACAATCAAAAGCCATCTGGAGATGGTCCTGAGCAACCAGTTCTAGGCAACCCTGTTTCAGCAGGCGGTTTGCACCAGATGACCTCTAGAGGTCCCTGTCAACCTCAACCATTCTGTGTAATTATGCGATTTAATTAGATAATGAGTTAAAATGTCTCATTACAAGATCCACTAAAAATACTCTGAACTTGATTCTTTTACCTAGTAATAAGCTGCTACATTCTTTCTCCCACTCTTTGTTTTCTTTAAATAGTAAACTTTATGTAATCAGGATCATCTCATTTAATAGTATCAGAGGGACCTTGTCTGTAGGAACCCAGAGTGCCAAGAATATTTCTCTGCCTGTTTTTAAGGGTTCTTACCCCCCTGAACAACACTGTTTTAACCTCAAACCTTGGAAAAAATTACCAACAGTCAGACAACAACTAGAAAATACAGTGGTATGAATTAGGTGCTAGACTACTATGTAAGATTGACACAGGGTGAAAAATTTAGAGGTTTTGGGCTTCTCTTTGTAGTAAATAGATAAGAATAAAAAATATCAAAATGGAGGATTGTTGTTGTTCTCTAGACATTCTTCTCCTTCTTCTACTACTCCATATTCTGCAGTAAAAGTAGTTTGGAATGATTGGATAGAAAATTCCGCAGTTCCTAGTCGTGTTACTGAATAATTGGTAAGAAAGTGAAGATAATGTACATTTTTAGTAACTATTGGTTAAAATATCTTTAAAAGGCTGTGTAAATCTTGATAGAGAGGCCTCACTCCTGCTTTTCTTTGCTCTATGCTGTACCTGGGTCACGCTAGTGGCTCTGTTCCTCTGATAAGACTTAATAAACAACTATCTGGAAGCATTGAAACTCAAGGAAAAGTCCCGGTTTATCTTTGAAACTCCTTGCAAGGACTTACAGCAAATTCTCTCCCATCCGGAGGGACTTGATTTACAGCACGGTTCAGTGTCACTTGTCTCATTTAAGAAGTACCGTAACATAAAACAAAACTACTGTCTTCTAAATAAGCACTACATACTGACCATTCCTCTTTTACTTTTCAGATTAGACCATTTCTGAGGACTTTCACTGCATTCAGTACAGTCAATAGGCTATTTTTCAAAGTATTAGAATGTCATCTTTCAGACTTTCACTTTCTACTGTATTAAATGTCCCACTTAACAATTCTCTTAGTTATCCAATGAAGTCATGATATCATTCCAATGAGATATCCCATTACTTTAGAAGAAAAACTGTTGAGTTGAAATGCATGAAATGAATCTTTCTCCACTTTGCTTTGTAAGTAATGATGTTTATTCTATTACTGTAATGTTATGGGAGCTCTAGGTGTTTGCTAAGATAAGCTGTGCTATATGCTAAATCTAGGCAGAAAAAGGAGATCCCTGATTCAAAAGCACTAGGTTTAGTTATAAAAGAAGGGAGAAGAAGATATTTCACTAAAGTGGATTGCTTCATTAATGTAGCTGACATTGCTTCCCGGACCTGAGCCAGTCCAGTCAGTGGGAACTCTTGCTATCTCTGTGCAAGCCCGAAGTCTGCTGCATAGAAATGCCCCAGACAAATTCCATCAATACACTTTGATTAGTGTATTTAGATGAATTTTTAAATCAAATACCCTCAAAATATAGTTCTAGTAAGCCTGGCAATAACATCTGTAATAAAAAGATTGAAAAATTCCATTGGCCTCCATTAGAATAGAAGATAACTACAGTGGCACAAAATAGTTTCTTTAATTGACAGTATTAGAATTTTCTTGTCAACTGTTTCATATTTTTCTTATTTTACAGGCATAGTACTTCTGAACTAAATAATACATTTTCCTAAAATTCTTCTCACATTTTCTTCCAGGAGCAATTATTTTTTGAAACATGAAATATACATATTTTAATAATGTTTTTAACATTTAACACCAGTCATCTTTGGTTTCTGTACTGTCTTTATAGTGTATATTTTCCCCTGCCTATGTTTGTTTAATCTTCTGTTTATACCAAATACAAATGATGTAATACCTTTTCTTCGAGGATCTTCACTAACTTGTGATAAATTAGGTGACCTGAACCACTAACTGAAGTCAACTTTTCTTCAGTTTATCCCCAAATTTTATTTCATTTAAAGTTTTAATTCTGTACTACTGGATTTTTGTTTTCTCTTTAGCTATTATTTTTGGTAAATCTTTTGGAATAATTATGCAATGATATTAGAGGTTTTTAATAAAGTCAAGATATACCTTTGACAAAGGCAGCAAAATATAACTCAAGCTATGAGAAGGAAATTCAAAGTAATTTGTCATCTGTCAGCTTCAAAATTGTGCAATGATAAATTTTCATACTTTTTCAGAATGAATGTATTTCTGGAGAAAGAAATGGAAAAGATGGAAAATGAGTTATTTCTTTGGAAATGGAAATATGAAGAACTGAGACAAACCAAGCTGGAAAGCCTGAAACAGGTAAGTTAGCAGTACATAGTTATCATACAGAGTAAGAACGAAAATTTAGACCTCTGATTTCCTGTCTTGTAACTAAGAGTAAAATTGTGGCCAGGGTTTATGAATGTGATAAACCCACCAGTTATCAGCTATTATTCTGTGTAGCCTGATGGGAGGGACCTGATGAGGGTGTGTGGAGAAGCCAAGCCCTGGATGCTGCCATGGCAGCGCTGGCACTGGGGAGCTGTGGGAGTGGCACTGGGGTGGCTCCACAGGCTTCCAGAAAAGGACTGGCCAGAGGGGAGGCAGGTTCTGGTGTCCCATCCCCATGTGTGGTGAGGCTGGTTGCTCTGATGTACAGCAATCTGTGATCAGGGTCCAGTGGGGCTTGTGTTCAGGGAGAAGGGGCCCATGTGGGACAAAGGGTTGTTCGGGCAAGCCCTGCCACACTAAAGATCCTGGGGTGTTACCAAGTGGGCATGGTGGGGGTATCAACCTAGCAAGATCCCAGAGGTGGCAAGGACCCCCTGATATCTAGGCTGTGGCCAAGAAAGGCAGCTCCTGGTTTAAGGAGAGCCACTGGTTCAGGTGCACCTGGCAGGCCCAGCACATGTCCTGTGTCTGTGGGGAATCATGGCTTGTCCAGCAGTTTGCTTGTGGGAGGGGGCTGGGAAGATGCTGATGGAAGCACAAGACAGAGCAGCAGCTGTAGCAGCACAGCCTCGAACACGGCCCTCGCCACCAGCTGGGAGTGCTGCTGCTGGCACAGCAGAGACCTCAGCTTTGAGCTGCTGAGGGAGGGTGCAGGTGCCCAGACCTTGGGCTGCAGGCAGTGCCTGATACCTTCCTGTGAGGCTGGAGCAATAGGACAGAGTGTCTCTGCCTCCAAGACGAGTAGAGATTAGCTGAAAAAATGTGTTGTCCCCATTGACCTGGATGAGGAAGTAAGGCTGGGCAGGATCAGAGAAGGCAAAGAGAAGATTAACAGGATCTGCACAGGGATCCAGAGGTAAGAAAGTCTGAACCACATGGGAGGGGCAGCCAGAGACTCTTAGTTCATAGTGAATAGAGTCCCACAGTAGGAAGGCTGGAAAGATATGTTCTCCAGCAACTGGAGGATGGCTCTTTTTCCAGATCTGCAGTTCAAAAGGTTCAAAGACCTGGTAGTGAAGTAAGAGAAGAAAGCCATGACTTGAGAGGCATCAGAGCCAGCTTTAACCCAAACCATGCATTAACATCAGGAGGAAGCAGTGAGTGGCAGTAGTAGGAGGCTTGTCCTGTGGGGATAGAAATCCCTGTGCTCCTCACTTGCTTTTTTGAGGGTGGCTTGCTGTGGGCCAGGATCTAGAACATTGCAGAGAGATTGCCAAGGCCTACTACACTACTACTCATCCCCACGGACACCAGCTAGGGACATGTTTGGAATGATCACATAGCTCTGGGGTTGAGACCACGGGGACCTGGGTCTTGTCCCCTTGATCCTACCAGCTGGGTAATGTAATGAGGAGAGCTTTGAACTAAGAAAGGAGGCAATGAGAGATTACAGACCACAGTGAAATAAAGTGGTGGTCAGCTGGAAAGCTCAGGGCACAGGTTGATAGGAGCAAGAAAGAGTTCAGGAATGATTAAAAAATGTAAAGGGACACCATCTCGAGTGTTGGTAAAGAAATGCACACATCCTGGGAAACAAGCAGGGAGAATTAGAGCTCTGTGTGGTTACAGAACTACAGTATTGGAAAAATTCAAATACCATGCCAAGTTCATGCAACTGGTTCACTGTGAATGACTTCCAGAAACACGAGCAAGGAAGGGCTGAGGGGATGGAAGTTGCCTCAGATCTTTTGAGGTCTCCAGCAGGATGGGGAGTAATCAAACTTGTAACTCAGGATCAGAGGAGAGGCCAATAAGCCTGTCATTGTGGTAGGAATTTGTTACAGACCACATGATAAGGAAACAAAGTGTTTAAAGAACGCAGATCTCTGAGTTGTAAACCCCTGTTCTCGTGGGTGACTGTACAGCTGCTAGAAAGGTATAACGGCTGATGCAATCAAAGAGATTTCAGTGGGGTTTCAGGAATAAATTCTTGCTGAAGATATTCAAAGGGCCAACAAGTGGTAATGCATAGCTGGATCTGCTTTTGACTAATATGAAGGAAACTAGTTGGGGATGTGATGATGAATAATTTCCTCATCTGTGGTAACTTTGATATAGCAGTGTTGTTAGTCCTGAAAGAAGAAGGACAAACAGCAGAGTACAGACCCTGAACCTAAGGAGAGCAGGATATTGGCTCAGTCAAGGTACTGCTGGGAAGGATCCCATGGGAGGCAACTCTGACAGGTAAACAAAGGAGTCAAACAAAGCTGTCAGGCCTTGGAGTACAACCAAGGTTTGTCCTAATACTCAGAAGAACAGGTAGATGTGCCAGAAGACCGATTTAGCACAGCAGGGCACTCTTGGTGGCGTTCTGATGCCAGAAAGCAATGTGCTTTTACACAGAAGATCAGCCTTCAAAGAGTAATTTAAGAACATTGCCCAATTATGTAGGATTTGTGTTAGGAAATAAATGTTCATTTCAATCTGAGTTCATGAGTAGACAAGTAACAAATATTTCTGTTGCAGTTTACAGGTTTTAGCTTTCAGGACAATGGATTGAGGATCTCCTTGATCCAACAAAACTCAAAATGTGGGTCTATACAACTAAACAGAGATAGAGAATTAAAAATGTCCTATGAATTTAACATCTCAGATTTGGAATAATGGAGGGAATTTAATTAATTTTCTTTCATGTTCTGGAAAAGATCGCAAGCAGTCTATTAAATCTCAAGTTCTAGTTGATAGGTGATGCATATGTAAATGGAATTTCCTTCATAGATGAACATACACAGCAACAAATTAACATCTATCTCTCATATTTGAGTTCCTTCAGATTTTAGTTCTTTATTTTCTGCTTGCTCGTTAAGTAGGATTTTATCTTGTTGCACTTGTGCTAAGCAGAGGAAGTCTAGATTTAGTTAATAGTTTTGCTTAAGAAATGCAATCTTTATGAAATGCTTTATGGCCCTGTCATCAGGAATAGAACAACAGGAAGTAAAAATGTGCTGAGAATTCATTGGAAATTGGTAGATAACAATATTTATGCATGTGCATGCCTACATATATGTGTTGCTGCTTTTTTCTTGGGAAGGTGCTCAATTGCTTTAATTGCTAACAGGAGGTGATATTTTGAGCATTCTGTTCATCTTCTGAGATTTATGGCATAAATCTCATTTTTAAATTACAGAAAAACACCGATCTGGATGAATCTGACTAATGCGAATGAAATTATTTGTGTTAGTGGGGGTTTTTTTATAAGTGGAAACTCTCCCTCTACTGAAATAAACCCAACCTTGTATGTTGACAACACGTATGTGAATATCACTCACTATATATTACTGTTGAGAAGTGGATGATGGAACACCGTACAAGATTTTTGACGGTGAAAAATTTGAAAGTGAAATAAAGGAAAGCACAGACATGTACTAGGCTAAGCATGGAATCTGATTCTTATAGACACTTGCAATATTAAATCACAAAGGAATTTCTAGATTAACAGCAGATCAATCATTACATCTAGATTATTTTCATGTCCTTGACTAAATTAATCTGATATTTCCTTTGGTAGATTGCCTAGCAGTCTAGCACTGTGAATATGAAAAAATTGCTGGGTTTGCAAGAGACAGAGCCACTGCAAATTAAACCATTTTTAGGAATGGGTAGCTCTTCTAGCCTTTTGGAAGTTGGAGAGATTTTGTGGAATGTTAGAAACTTCACAGCTGCCAAGACTTGATTATTAGTGCTCCCAGTAACTAACTACTTCACTTACTTTCATTAAAAGACGAGTATTTACTCACCTTGGAACAAACTAAATATGGAGAGCCTTGCTGATCATAATTTTTAAAAACTATCCATTCTGGATCAATTTGGAAGTTGTGAATAAGTTTTCAATGTATTGATTTAATTATAAAAAGTAGTAAAGTGACAATTTATGATCATAGTAAGCATGAGCATTATAGGCAGCTTTGTGTGACACTAGCATTGATCTCATCCTGTTTGGGGTCATAAATTAGACCATTTTAACAGATACAACAGAAAGTTGAATTTGGTGTTGTAATTGACAATTTACTCTTATAAGGATTCTTCTCCCATTAAAAATTACTTTGTTATTTTAAAATATGTAAAATACTTTGTTATTTTAAAAACAGAAAAGCAATTACTCAGTATAAAATTACACTTATTATTGTGTTTGCATGAGAATCCACAGAAAGGCAAAGATTGTCTGTAAGACTATAGAGTAAATGAAGGGTGTTGACATTAGATATAATTGGGTTTAAAGTAAACTTTGTTGGAAAAACTAGGAATCTTTCAGTTCCCTGAAGAACACTAAAATTTCACATCCATAACATTGCTTGTTGAGTGCCCCCAGAAATGGGGTATCCAATTTTGTCAGATACAGTTTAGTTTACAGATCAATTAACCAACAGTCTGAGAAACACAAAAAGTTTCTGAGTTTGATTAGCTAGGTCTTTGGACTCTGGAAGACTGAGCAAATCCTTGGTGTGTTGTCCTGATGTTTGTAAAGACAGAATTGGAGTAAGCAAGACTGTTGAAGTTTTAGGTTTTAGAATGATCATTTTATCTTATGTGCAATAAAACATTCTTGTTTATACTCATTGCAAATCTTCCTCAAAATTTTATACCCATCTTTATAATTCCTGAAGGATGTGCTTTTCTGATCATTTAAGAGTTAAATAAGATGGAATATTTACAAAACAATTTTACATTATACGGAAAAGAGTGGAAAAATGCATGTACTACCGTATTCCACTGGTGTGCACTGTAGACTTACAAATGCCACTATAGGCAGTGACTTCTGTGTTGTTTAAAAAATTTTCAGCTAGCTGAAGTGCAGAATGTGCTCCTACTCAAAATTATCTAGTGTTTTGGTAGTTAATGAGGGAAATTCCTATCCAAGTTTGTGGGATATGAGGCAACAATTACACTAATTGGTACTTAAATCTTTTTTGGAATATCAGTGATAAAAAATATATACCTAGATAAAAAGGAAAACAGGCTAAATGAGCATTTTTTGGTTTTGGCAGAGACATTTCTGTTCTTCCTTTTTTTTTTTTTTTTTTTAGAATTGAAGGTAAGTCATCAGCTATTGATTTTGCACTAGAGCCAAAAAAAAAAATCTTTAAACATCTTTTAAAACAAGCGTTTTCTGTTCTCTCTCTCAGTATATAGTTGTTTTACACTATATTACAGCAGTCTATTTATTGTTACTTAGGAACATTACTTTCTTTAAGAGATTGTGAATGGTTCCCTACCCTGTTGTTTCCCAGGTGAAGGAAGCTCCACTGATGTGAGTGAGGCTTCTGGATAAATCGTCTTCTATCACTGTAAATGTTTAAATGCTCTTTAAAATGGAATGGCCTATTTGGAGGCTCAGGTTGTTAACAGGTCTTGTTAAAGACTCTGCTTGATTTCTACCTTCTCCAGAAATCTGTATTCTGAAATTACCTTATAGTGTGAAGGTGCTACAGAGCTGTTTACCTGAAATTGCTTTTTTCATTCACTTAGTACATATATGAAATGGAAAAAGTGGTACTCTTATAATCTTACGGAAATTTAGATACAGATAGTAAAATCATTTATTCTGTCCCACAGTTTTCACCTGACTCAAAAAATGCCTTCTGATTGTCCCCTGAATCCTGCAGAAAGAATAATAATTATCAGATTGAAACCAGTAGCCTGAATGACTATACTGGCTACTGTGAATTTCTCTGTTTAGTTTCTCACCTAAGATGACCAGAAATGTTGAGTACTTTGCATGGCTATCATAGGAACAAAATTATGTACATAAAATTAATTTTATGGTGCTTTTATACACTAGAGAATAGCCACTAGTCTGTTTTAGCATGCTAAAAGAGTTTTTATAAAGTTTGATATCAGAAGCCTCAAGGCTGAGATTTAAACTATCATTAGGCAATTTTCTGTAAACAACATCTGAATTATTTGAGAATGCAAATGACTTTATAGAATAGAATCTTGGTGCAGGTAATTTTCTTGTAATAAAATCTCATTATTTTTAGACTAGATCTAGAATTTGGAGTGTTCCTTATTGGTCTCAATGCTTCATTTGTTTGAGAGGCTGGTGCAATTTTCAGACTGAGTGAAATGAAATGAAAATGATGCTACACATCTAACTCATGCTTTGATTAAAGTTCTCTAAAAATTACTTTCGATATACACTTTTTTTCCTGTGTAAATTACAATAACAGGTGGTTAGAGAGTAAGGAAAGAATTCTTTATTGTTTCTTAAGCAGCAATTCTTGCAAAGAGTTAACTATTCTTTCCACTATTTTCATAAATCAGATCCCCGTTCATATTTAGTTTTATCTCTGGAAGTAACGTACTTAATGTTCTTAGTGTCCAACTTAAAGTATAATTTGTCACGCTGCATAATATTAAGGTTCCACTTGATGTTTATTTTCCCACAAATCTAATTTGGAAAGTGCAGGAAAAGTCTACAGTTTCATTGACTTTTTTGCCCATAATGGCTTCTGACAAGATATTTAAACTCTATTGAGCCATACTTGCCAATATTTTCTCTGTCTTCTTTACATATTTTGTAATGAAAACACCAAGCAAGACCAGGATTATTTTTTGGGTTTTTTTAATTTAAGGACAACTGAAAGATGAAAAGTTTTTTCTGTGAGAAGTATGTTTAGAAGAAACATATGTTTCTGAATATATCTCTGCACACAGATTCTTTGTGAAAGGAATATGAAGCCAAAATGGCAATATTTGAGGAGGTTTGTTTAGCCTGTTGTTCTGCCACTGAACAGGAAGTCTAACTTGGTGATGGAATGAAGAAGATGAGAGAGGAATGTGCAGATGCACACACTTATAGATATGTGTGTATGTATGTGTGTGTTTGTGTACATGAAGGGATCTTGGTCCTAGGGATGAGTGAAGGTGTTCCCGCCCAGGGCAGGGGGTTGGATCTAGATGGTCTCCAAGGTTCCTTCCAATTCAGGCCATTCTATGATTCTATAATTGCATCTTTAATGAAAAGAAATTTACATAGTTCAGATTGAAAAGCCCAAAAATATGACAAAGTTGCTTCTTAATAATGTATTAGTGTGGTCCGTTGACCATATGGTTTTCCATCAGAAATTAATTCTTTGCAGTGTATAGTTTTAAAAAAAAAAGGCTTTTTAATATCTAATTTTTAATATATGTTTAAATGTCCTGAATTTACCTCTCAGTATTATATTTTAGCACTCATTTAGTTGTTAAAGTAAATATTCTCCTTGTATGCTTACTTGTTATTCATCCGCATGAAATCAACTTGGGCTGAAATTACCTGAAAAAAGTAACAAACCACTGAAGAATTAAATGTAACAACAGGTAGAATGTAAAAAATTGAATTTAATGTCCGACATTAAAGATATTGAATTAAAGATACAAGCATTTTCCTCTTAATGATGTAGTTCTTTTTTTCTATCCTTACCTGGATAAGGACAGCAATGTGTCACTTAAAAATTAACAATCTAATCTGGGGGGAGGTTTGATTGGAAAATAGCCTTAGTTCATTTTCTTCCATTGTTTTTGAAACAAAACTTTCCCTGCTTACATCAGTGAAGTACTGCATATTTCTTCAAGTGACAGAATGAATGATACCTTGAAGTCAATGAGAAATCTGCTGATGTCAATGAACTTTGGATCAGTTCCTACACTGTGTAGTAACAGGTGATTAAGAATTGTAACAGAAGATTCTTCAGGGACATTTGTAATTTCAGAATACTGGTGTGATGTGCTGTTGTGGGTATGGCTCAGATAAAACAGAAGATGTGCCATGTAAACTGTACTGAAAACAGTAGAACCATTGCTACAGGCACTTGCCACCAGACCACTGCTCTGTAGAAATTATCTTATGTAATTGCTTATCTAGAACAAGTGACTAAAGCTGTATATTTCAGGTTCTTACTCTGAAAGGAGAGCTGTATGGAGAAATGTTCTATACTATATTTACGTGAAGTCTAAGCAAGACAACACTTAAATGTCTTTGAATAAAGTCATCTCCTCTATTTCTTGAATCCTGTTGAACTTACAGTTCTGAAGAGAAAACAAGCTGAAATACTGGTTTAATCTGTCCCCTTTAGCATAGGCTTTTAATGTTTCACTTTAAAGCTCACTGCATCAGAACATGGCAACTTTTGGAATCTGGTGTATTATACTGCAATTTATCTGCACTTTAAGTAACATTGGTATAATAGTCTGGTATAATATTATTGGTATAATAGTCTGGTACTCAGCAAAGAACCTTGATGCCATCTTGATTTTCCTGAATATTTCATCTTATGTCAAATCAGACTTGCAAATTTTAATTAAAACTGATGGTATGGATTGCTTTTCCTACACGAAAGTTATGATTACAAATTCTAGTGTGATTTCAGACTATTTAGTATTCTAGTAATCTGACGTATTTATTTGTAGAGACCTACAGTTACAGGAAACATCCTATTCCCAGCATCCCTTGACTATTAATCTGAAAAGTCAACAGTCCTTATGTGTAAGATAAGTGAACTTGTGTAGTCCCCAAGTTAAATGTAGAGGCTTTGACTGTTGCTGTCATTTTGATGTATTTTTGTTATGATTCATCAGCAGTTATATTAAAAAGTGTACTGTAAACTAAGCTTAGTTACGATTTTATTTTCCAATCTATCAACTAGGATTCTTGTTATATCTTTAATATTATTGATTTAATAATTTATCAATTGGGTTGAACAGTTTTCTGATCTGAATACCCATACAGTCTAGGAAATTCTTGAGACTGAGGACAATTTGAACTTGTTTTGAGTGTTTCCCAATCATGCTGGCCACTATTGATTTTTCTGTTTCCTTACAGTTCCTTATCTAGCTATACATTTGTCTCAAGTCAACAATAAAAAGTGAGGATGGAAAGTTGGCCTAGAAATTGGCTGTAAATAAAAGAGTTACTGACCTTCTGTACAGCAAATCAAACTTCAAAAATAAATAAATAAATAAATAAATGTCTATATTACCCACTGCACTATTTACTTTTTTTTTTCCAGATGATTTTCTGCATGTCTTAATTCATCTTCTTATGACAAATCTCCGTATTTTTTGAGGAAGGGTTATCATCTTCTTTTTACAGTACTTATTAGAATGGCTTATGGCATATTCTAGTTCCTAAATTAATTACTAATAATAACTACCTAAACATACAGCAGTAGATAACTATTTGAAATAAAGGGAGGCAAGCTGTTATAGTCTGGATTGCAATTGAATTTGTATGCTGTTTACCTGTAAAAATACCAAATATAAAAATCATCTTCTGTAAATGATATATAAGTTGTTATTGCTCTGAAAATTAAGAATAAAAATTTAATCAGTCTGGTCATTTCTTTCCATAGAATAGAAGCTCATTTTTGCTTCCAGTAAAGTCTGTACATGAATTTCCACTCATAGTCATACAAACTGACAAATCTGTTTTTTATCTTGCTATTAAAAAAAGGTTTTGCATTAGTCAGTCTCAGCTCTCTCAGGGCTTAGTCTGTGTTCTTTGTTTTGGGAAGAAGCTTGTTGTATTAGTTTTGAGTAGGAAAAACAACCACAAAGACACGTAACACATGGTCCCCTCCCCCTGATACGAACACTAGTAACAGAAGTAAGCTAAATGCAGATCATAAAAACTCTTAAGCTGGGCAACTTCAGTCTTGCAACAATACTTGGATGAAAAGGGAATGAAGCAGAGTTTAATAAGAAGTTTCAGGTGTCCTCAAAAAAAAAAAAAAAAGATTCTCAGCAGGGGCCTATTCTACCTTCTTTTGAAACATAAACCAAACTGTCTGGAATTGAACTTCTCAACACACAGTGAGCAGTCTTTTGTCTTCCCACCCCCCACCCACTAAAGCTAAGATGTCAGTGAGGAAAATTAAGGGATGAAAGCTCATGCTTTGCTTCAGATTTTTTTGCTTAAGGATGCCCAAAATCAGCTGCCCTTTGAGATTTCAAATTACATTAGGAAAAAGATCTACTGTAATCCCTATGCCTAAAACAATCTTTGCCATTTACTTTGGATTTTTAACACAGTTTGTTTATTCTATTACCGCTGTCACCCCTGCTGTGTTCTGTCATAATCCAATCAACTGCAAGAAAAGCATGCTACTATTTGTAAAGCAAACAAATAAAACCCTTCAGTGTATATGTCAAGAGCTCAAGTTTTTCCTTGCTTGTTAGTGAAACATAAATACTAAAGTGTGATTTTTTTTATTTTTTTTTTTTAAATTGACCTGAGCTACAGTTACTAGATCAGTTGATTGTTAGTTAGTATGGGAATTTTTATTTGTTTATTCCCTGAATTAAAAATTTGACCTCTCCATGCATAGTAGCAACAGGAAATAATAATTTTTTAGTACATTGGAATTCTCACTGTCCACATGAGTGATGGCTTGTCAAGCTTTGAGACTTTTGGTTGACACGTGTCCCTTATAAATTTCAAGCGGTATTCTCCAAGGGATTAGCTGAAATGTGAATTATTTCCTTGACCAAGATTAGAGAGCATTTTAAATTCACCTAAACCACTGTATAATGTTCATTTAGACTAATCTTGGCTAGAACTCTAATTACTATGTTCATCTCTAGTCAAAAAAAGAAAAGTAGTTTGATAATTTAGTCATGTTAATCCCATCTTAAATATCACTTCCATTTAGGAATATAGCAAATGTGCATCTTGTACATGCCATTTTTATATAAGGTCATGATTATCTAAGCACCAATATTTTGCTAAACACAAAAACAGCAACAACAACAAGAAGATAATTTGAAGAGCCTGCAGTAAAAGGGATGCTGCAAAAAGATGCCCAGTGCATTCGAATGAGTTTAGATTCAGTCTCTGTTTCTAATTATGGGAAGTACAGAAACTACTTGAACCTGACTGGTTTTGTCATTATTAAAAAAATAGCCTTCAAGTCAAAGGCTACTTAAAGGTTGCCTAATATTAAAGTTATGAGTAAATAGTACTTGAATTATGTTGAAACAAATGCTTCAACTTTTGTTTCTGCAGTCAGGAATTACACTGAAAGCCACTTTGTTCAGATTTGTACAGGAAAGAATTAAAAGTATTTGACTTATGGGCAATTTCCAGGAACTGGCAAAACTTTTGGAAGTGGTTAGTATGAAGAAGTCTAGAATGGAACCCAGATAGAAAGGTGTTATTGGATAGTCTGAAAGACCATAGCAAAAGGGGACATTTAGTAAATTTGTAGAGTCAAGTTACTGCAGCAAGCTAGTGAAGCATCTTTTTTGGTGCAGCTGAGTAAGTGGTGTAGTTGTTCGTACATTTTATACCATGAGCATTACTTTTGAAATATGGCAAGCCATGAAAGTGGGAGGGTAATATAGCTGAACAATTGCTAGAATGAGAAATACAGAGCAGGAGAAGTTGTGAGTGATGCTGACAGAAATTCTGGAGGTGAGGTACTTTGCCCCAGACAGAGACAAAAGTTTGTGTTACAGTTGAGCAAAAGAGAACGCTTAGAGGTGCTGTTGGAGTGGAACTAGAATTGAGGCGGTCCAGGGAAGGTTAGGACAGCCAAGTGGTCTGTACTCTGAGGGTCTTTGTAGTGTGAGCCAGAGGTGAGAGTCTTAGTCCCAGCCAGAGATGGAAAAGAAAGTCCTTCTACTGTTGCCCACATTATAATATAGGTATAAGGTCTGCATGAAATCATCTATGAGTTGGGTATATATAAAATGCGAGAATACGTGTATTTGTTTCTAAACAACAGTAAAGGTTTTAAAGGAAGAATGACTTTATGGACCATTTAGTATTGGTAATTTAATTGTAATTAAGTTTGGTTTTTTTCAGTTAATAAATAGCTCTCACTTATCCTGTTCATCTTATGGGGGAAGAGAGGAAAATTTCAGAGATATTCTGGAAAATTCCCAGTGTCTTGATGGATAGGTTATTTGTAACTGAGAGATCTTCTTAAATCAGCTATAGGAAAAAAAAGAGCTAATTATTATGGTAAATTTGTCAAAATGTAGGAGGAGCAGATTAAAGATTTCATATCTTTTTTTCCTAATTTAGAAACCTAGTTTTTCATTTTTCCTGTGGGGGCATTTATTCTGTCTAAGATGCAACAAACGAGATTCTGGTGGTGAAGAGGCAGTTACTTCAATGGTTGCTGACGTGGCAGCAGCAGATACCCACAGGTACCTCACAGGGTTCCCATGAGTCCCTCAATGATCTCTGAGAGAATGCCTGGTGTTATGATCCAGTTTAAACCCAGAAAAGCAAAGCAAGCTAAGTCTCTGTGCATAAACCAGAAAGAATTTAGAAGGTTCAAAATATTCCCAGAAATGAGATTAAAACCAAATAAGGTTAGATGTTGATGCCAAAAAATGGATGTATTTTATTTAATAGTAAAAGATGCAAAGAGAAGGGAAGAGAAAAGAAAGAGAGAAAGAAATAGAAGTGTGCGTGGGGGGGGGGGGGAACAGGGAGAGGTGACAGGGGTTAGGTGGAAGCACATCACCCCTCCAAGGGCCCCAACGATGTCTCATTGCTCCACTCCATCTGGTCTGCTGGTGGTGAGGGTCCCCCGTCGCCGCTGTGGCCACTCTGCGCCACGCCACCACACCACACACCAAAGAGTACAGAATCCCGTGGACTAATATACACTTTGGGCCAGGTGGGAACGCCCACGTGTCTCCCCTTGCAGGGGCTGGCTTGACACTGTCCCTTGCAACACTGAGGGTCTGTTGCATCATCTCTGGTGCTCTGGTGCAGGGTCTGGGGACCCCTTTGAGGGGGGCCCCTGTGATGGGCCATGTCACCCCCTCCTGCTGTGGATAAGCTTCTCCCCACCCTGATGAGGACCCCTCAGCTGGGCTCCTCTGCACAGTGGCGTCACTGCGCCTCTGACCACAGGCTTTTCCCAGATACCCAAAGCCTCTCCTCCCTCCACCCTTTGGTGCAGGGGGTCTGTTCGAGCCTGGCAGCTGATAGCCCTGGGGCTGTGGTGCTCATCTTGGAGGTGTTAAGCCGGTGCTCGGTGCTCTGTGAATGTCCCCAGCCCTGAGTTGTTACTTTATCTTATCTTCATCAGTGAGCGGTGTAAGGCCTCAGTCAGGGCCCCATCCAGGTTGTGGTAGTCTTCTCTGCAGCTTTTTTATACAGTTTTAAAAGTCCTTCAAGAAAATGTTTAAGTCATAAACTATAATATTTCAGTCTCTGACACCCGGATAGTCAGGAAGAGACTTAAACCAGAGTACCTTCAACTTCAACCTGGCGAATGTACTCTCATGGATTTAATCTAGGCTACTTAGAAATTCAGTCAATATCAATATTAATGACTAAACTGAGGAATGGTTCTTACCCAAATGATTTATTTTGAGGTATGCAAATATATGGTGTGCTACCTTTTAGACAATATGAGGGCACCCCAATCAGAAATGGTGGTAAAATATTGACATATTTTATATTAGCAAATATGAGACATAGATGCATTAAGAATAAACACTGAGATGAGGCTGATACTCTGTTTTCATTTGAAAGGTAGGTGAAGATGTTGATGTTTAGTTGTTATTATTTTTACTGTTTTCACTAATTAAATTTACATGTAGAAGATGCATTAGTGCTCATAATTATCAAATGTACATTTCCCTGTGGAAAATGAAGGAATCATTTTTTTCTGTGCTTCTCTCAGCTGAAACACACTTCACTCATAACAAAAATTACATGTATTTGTATGGACTGGTATGCAGGAGGTTTGCATTTTGAACTACAGATTGTTGAATTTGGTTCTGGAAGATAATAAAGTACATGGTTCATCTTTCATGTGCATTAGTGACTTGACTGATCAGGACATGGATATGTTTGATATATCACCTGGCTATAAAAAGGATATAGCATTTTTATATTTGTTTGCTTTAAGCCATGGGTGAAAGTCCCTTAGTTTCCAAGATAGCCTAGAAATGGTTTAACATTTGGCTTATATCTCAGTAGAACAGCACAAAATGTATCAGAAAAAATAATCATGCTCTTATTTGTTTTCAAATATTCATTCAAACATTCATGCTTTTCTGGCAAACCTACAAGAATGTCTACTTGACAAAATTGTCCTTACATCTTATGGCTATCAGATATTTTATTTATAGCATGTGTTTTTATATCTTCATTATAGCCATCCTTTCTAGTTCAAACTTCTTTCCCCTGTAATTTTTGAAATTGTTTTTGATGCATGAAAATGTTGACTAAATAAGCAGCACTGTACAATCTGGGAGACACTGACAGTTTGGACATTCCTCTAGTCTCAATCTTGTTATGAATTGTGATTACAATGAAGAAGGCTAACATACCCTGCTGGAGCAGGGATGTTGGCCCAGATGGCCCACTGTGGTCCCTTCCAACCTTATCCATTCTGTGATACTACAAGAAACTTCCAGTATTTGTTTAGTCATCGTGCTTAATTTTTACACTTGAAAAATGTAAATATCTCTTTTTTAAAATGAGATCAAATACAAAAGCCCTTCATAATTTTAAAGTAGAAATGAGTGTATGATGTATTGGTCTCCTCTTTACTGATCTCAAATGTTTAGATAGGTAAAGGTAGTTCCTCTGAACTATTTAATTATTTACAAATAATTAAATTTGTGGAAGTAGAATTTTGGACAGGAAAGTAGAATTGTGGATAATTTCCTATGGTAGTCATTGATAGAAAATGTGTTTCCCTTGAATGAATACTAGATTCTCCTGAACAGGAGGTGTTAATTTTAACGTAATACATAGTCCATATGAAATTGAAATTACAAGAAACTGATAAAAGCGATGCCAGATTCAACATGGAAAGAAAGATCTGTAAGATCAAAGATCATTTTCTCCATCTCACTATGTTCCTATTTTTGAACTTATTTATGCCTCTCTGCATATATTATTTCTGATTGTTGTAAAGTTTCATGCTTAAAGCTTTTTATGTATCTATGGACAACTTATATTCCTGCATAAATCACTTCTGTTAAATTAGTCATAAGCACAAAAGAGTTTTCTCTGTGTGCAGACAAGGGGAGAGGAAAAAACCTACTGGTAAATCAGCAACTTTCCATTTAATGTCAGCATAGTGCAATGATATCTGCTTGCAGCAGACTCAAGCATTTGAGTAGAATCAGAAGGAAGAAATATTTGATTACAAAATATGCTGGTCCTAGGCATTGTTATGAATATAAACATTCATTAAAAAGTTCAATTTGTTGCAAGGCTTGGTGTCTCAAGATATTGCCAGGCACAATAACATTTATCATGCTTTCAGTATAGTTGCAGATGGACTAAATGGTGTTCTTGGCAGACTTGCTCACAATAAGAAAAAAAAAAGAGTAAATTTTTTCCTGTATTGAAGCACTTGTCAAATAAAAAGGTAGCCAACATTTGTCTTCCCTTTACTTTGGAAGGAGTGCTATGGATGCTGGTAGTCTTTGATTGCACCTTTTAGATGAAAAAAGAAAAGAATTATAGAAAATGTCAGACGTACTGTAAATAATCATTGCAAAACTGCCTAGTGTCACACATGCTAAGTAATAATTTTGCTTGCCAGCAAACATCACACCTGTGTACATCAGTCCTGGTCTTGGAAGTGGGGAAGCTGATGAGTTTTCTTTCAGCCCTTAGGAGCTTTGACAGTTTTCATCAAGTTCTTACAGACTTCTAGCAGTAGAAATTTCAAAACAAATAAAAAAATAGAAAATAATTTTTAAAAAACCAAAAAAAACCAGACTCCTTCCCCTATACCCAAACAAAATAGGCCCAGTTTTGCTGATAGACTATCTTTAAGCGTTTGATACCATTGCTTTCAGACCGTTGATAAAATATCTTCAGACCCGGTAAAACTATGTTATGAATTGTAAAGATGTTTCACAATGAATTCAATGAAGAAAACTGATGCTTTTGCTTGATGTTTGCTTGCTCCTCAGGCAGAGCTTGGTTTTCAATTCACTTGATCCAATATACCTAGGTGTCATATTTAAGCAAAGTGAATGTTTGCCATTCCTTCTAGCAGCTGAAGCACATTCCATATTTTAGAGGCTGATAACATCTCATAAATAAAATTCCCACTGTGAAAGGGAAGATTCTGTCCTTGCATTTCTCATCAACGTGCAATAATTTGGAAGATGGTTGGTAACACTGCACAGCTGTTGAGTTCTTGGCTCTGGCTTTGAAAAGGCTGTTGGATATGACATTTTTTAAGAGATAGTATTCCTGTCTGAGTTACAGAAAAGGAAAATTTGCTTCTCGTGCTGAGTTTTCTGAGTAACTGTGGGAAAAAAATCTGTAAGAATCAAATTCACTTGTGACTCTATGAAGATTTATGGTTACTTCAATCGGCTTTCTTTATTAGGAGGGTGCCATGGTCCTTAATTCATAACCAACCTGTAGCTTATCAACTATTCAGTTTAATATACCTCTTGCTTAAATTTTGTAGAACAATTTGTAGCATAGATGAATGGAAATTACCTCCATGCACAATACAGTGAGGATATCAAGAATCTTGAAAATACGTGTTCATTTATCTTGCTTTGGAACATGAAAAAAAGCCCTGCATAGTCATTTTAAGGACAAAAAAACCATATTGATTTTAAATTTTCATTTTTGTTCAGCACAAACTGAAGCAGATGTTTTACATTTGTACTTGAGTGAGGCTGCCAGAGTCACTAGTTCAAACAGGAATTCTTGTCTCTCTGGGTCACAAGTCTGTAGGCCTTATTGAGCTTGCCTCTAGATACCTAGTATAAAGACAGGTAGCATTAGAAGCTAATGATTTGCTGTGTTTATGTAAGGTTCAGATTGGAAATTTAAATAAATAAATAAAACAAACTCTTCTATTTTCAGTCAAATCAGCTTTTATTTGAGATGCGTAGATAATCTTTCTCAGATTTGAGAATGTGTAGGTAATCATGCTTTTGGTAAAGAAAATGCCGGTTTTGTAGAAGAAAAATTTTACAGGGAGAATTTCTGGTTGGATTGGTATTTTTTTATTTCTGATATCATTGTCAAGTCAGATCTGATCAAAACTACAGGTTTTTTTAACATAATGCTTGTCTTCTGTCCAGCTCTGTTTAAATGTTTCTTTTAAAAAGCTGAAGATCATAATTCTCTAAGTACACTTTCCTACCTTTTCCAAGCTTTATAGGAAGCTAACAAATCTTTGCACTAAAAATAAACCTGAAGGATGTGTGGAATTTCTTCTGTTTTCTGTCTGAAATCCTGTTGACTGCTATGTTATTTTCTCATCATCTTTCTTTTTGCATTCATTACACCTTAATTGTTGTCCTCCATCCTACTCTATCTTTTCTTGACTAAGGGGACAGAGAAAAATCTTGTTTCAATAAAACTTTTGGAGCCTCAACCACTGTTATATTGCCTTAAACTGAAGAAGAGCATTAAGATTTTCCTGTTAATGAACTGTACAAGGTGGAGTCCTTTTTCTGTGTCTGTTTTTTTCAGGGTTCTGCCTTTCATGTTGGTTATAAAATGGTGTAGGTTAGCTCTAAGATGTAATTATCCAGTTTCAAAAGGTCAGTACACTGTACTTCATTTCCACCATTCACCTTTGCAATTATCCACTTCATTGACACTACCTTGACCTCATTCTATGCTTCCACCATTATTGTGGTCTTCCTATTAAAAAGTAAAATTCAGTGCAAGTCTGCTCTGACATTTTACGGAGAGAAAATATTCACATTTTAAGGGAAAATTAAAGATCTCAATATTTTTTCATGTGTTCCAAATTGTTTCTTAAGCTTTCACTTGCCTTTATAAATCAGAATCTGGAGTTCCACACAAGAGCATCATATAGAATGGAATATTCCTGTGGCTGCTTTGGGTCATCTGTCCACTCCCAGCTTCTTGTGCAGCCCAAGCCTCCTTGGTGGCAGGGCAGTACAAGGAGCTGAAAAAGCCTTGACTTAGAGTAAGCAACAACGAAAACTTCCCTGTTATCAACATTATTCTCATACTAAATCCAAAACATAGCACTGTACCATATCTTAGGAAGAAAATGAACTCTTATCCCAGCTGAAATCAGGACAGTTAAATATGTAAATTTATCCCAATTGGAGCTTGTAGATATCTTGGGTGCAATGAATTGAAATTTTACAGACAGAGGTAAATAAATTTATCCTTGACATCAGATCTTTGTGTGATAGTCATCTTCTGCCTAATTTCTTGACTTGAATTCAACCTTGTATGGTTTTGTGATTTCTCTCTATTTGATGGCTGACAAAAATGAATTTGTATTGATTAGTGTCAACACTGTGAAAAAGTAAACTTTCAGGCTTAGAATTTCACCTGTGTATTTTGGCAGATACTTTGCAAGAAGACAGGTTTGCTCATGTTCCAGAACTTTCAAGGATACTTGCAATACTAAATATGCCTGCATATTTATTTAGGAAAAGGTATGGGGTAACCATATTTTATGTGATTGTAGTCCAGTAGACAGTAATCAAACATTTTGCATAATTTTGGTGGGGAAGAAACAATATTTGCTGCTAAATAGGGCTATGTGATTCCTTAATTTCCAACTATTGTACAGAAATTCAGTGGGTAGACTTTTAAGACCTCATTAGGAACGTGTGAGCATCAAGCATTTACTTGTGTGTTGGAGTTAGCAACTTGTAGTCTATCACTCTGGACCCACTCTAATGGTTTGATGACCTGTGCCCAAAACTGTAGACAGTGCTTGAGGTGAAGCCACACCAGTACAGAGTGCAGTGGAACAATCACTTTTACTGCCCACTGGAAATCTGAATGAGCCTCTTTATTTGGTTTCTAGTTGTTTTTATTTACTCAGAAATAAGGTGGGAACAGATGAGTTTGCAATTTGATTTAGCTAGATAACCACATTGTTACTATTCACAGGGTCAGAATTATGTTTCTCTTATGCTGTAAAAACTCATTCTTTTCACCCCACATTCAGTACCTTTTCGTTATTTTCCAGAAATTGATTTTAGAATAAAAGTAACCAATAAAACTGAAAAAGTACACCTCTATGTCTCTTTCTAAAGCTTGTTGACATAGATATCCTGTTTCTTCAATGAAGAAGTGTCTCACAGTGTTGTCAGTCTCTATTTTTATCAACCCATCGATTTTAGTTCTCACAGAACTGAAAATTGTAAAAAGCTCTTAAATTTTGACCTTTTTAAAAATATATTAGCAATTCCTTTTTTCATTGCAATTAAAAGAACTGGAACCTTTTATTTTCACAGTCTTTAATCTATGTAAATCTCTTTTAATCTGTTAAGAACCAGTTAATAATAACTTGTTAACAGTAAGTATTGTCAATAACAATTTTCTGATAAATATCCATTAGTACCTGTTAAGTACCTGATTTGTGCTATAAACATAAATTCACTTTGCTATTTTTTCTTTTGAAGTCTGAGAAGTATTTAATACAGCCTTAACAAAAACCTCTATGTAGTTGTCTCTGAAGAATAAATCAGTTCTCAGATAATTACTTTATATGACTTAGAAATGTGTCTTTTTGTTGATGTATTTAATTCTCCCTATATGTGGATTTGATGAATGAATTCATAAAGTTGTCCTAAAGTAAGGTTACAGCAGTGGCCATAAAAGATAATATTTCCCTTAAGACTATTAATTGTGACCACAAGAAAAAGATTAGCATGAAAACTTAAAAATCTTTCCTCTGGTTATGAGGATAGCAGTATGTAGTACTGAAGGCATACTTTAGAACTTCTTGAGTTTAACGAATATTCATTACAATACTTCTAAATTGTAAAGAGAGTAAAAACATGCCACTTTTCATCTTTTGGAGAATAAAAAGTGAACATTGACATTGTCAATCCAAAATCAGTCTCAATCTTATTTAAAACATTTTATTATTTTTTAATATTATTTTTCCATAAATAGCAGGAAAATAATAAGAATTTGTCACCAGTTACTGTATAAAAAAATTACCTATGCTTTACTTTTTTAAAGGTACATTTGATGAAAAATTTACTGTCTTGGTTATTTTCTTTTCGAATTCAAATATTTAACTTTATGAAACATGGAAAACATACACCTTGGACTGATTTCTAAGGTGCCCACCTTACTCTGAGGTGAAGCCATTAGCCTCACTCAGTGGAAAACAGGGGGTTTTAATCAGAGTATTCTAGTCCTCTTTGTTTTTTTTTCCTTTTTTGGTTATTCTTCCTCCTACCCTGAACCTCCCAGCTGGAAAGAATGCAGTGCAAGAATTCCACTGAATGGGGAAAGAGAGAGCGACTAGAAGCAGAAAAACAAAGTTTGGAAGAAGAAACAAGAAAACTGAAAATGCAGGTAAAAGAAATTCAGGAATTTCTGGAGATGAAAAAAAATAAAGGATCAGTAACTAAATTGAGTTTTAATCATTAAAATGCACAGAGTAAGCCAATGATTAGAAATAAGCTTTGTGTATTACTTAATTGGATTATTTGAGGAGCATTCACACCCCAAATTACTATTTCCTAATGTCAAAATGTGTCACTAAAACAAAGATTATACAAGACAGAGCAGCCCTTGCTGCATCCTAGACCTGAACAATTGGACCCCAGTGGCTTAGAATTTCTGTACGGTACAGAAACATAAAAATAAATCTGTTCATTTTTAAAAGGAGCAGGGAGAAATGACAAGCATAACAAGACTAGGAAGCAAAAGTGATGACTGGGAGGGACAGAAGAGCTTTGCTAGCTACAGAGTCCTGATGAAGGTCGAAGCAAAAAAACCTGTGAGACAAATCATTTCTCTGTTTTGTTGAACATTGACTCTCTTCTCAGGAGGGAGAATGGAAGGAAGAGCCTGTTTCTTATTTTTTGTTTCTCTAAAGATCTGTTCACTTTTAAACCTTATTGTGCTGCTAAAAATTATGTAATAATTTATTCAGAGATTCTTAACTGAGCATATTTCCTTTATTTTATGGTTTTCTATGCCAATAACTAAGTAGTAATCCAGAAGGCTCCCACTTTCATTTGAGCTTGAGAAAGCTCAAAAAAGAGAAAGCAAAAACCCCCAAACCCACCAACCAATCACTAAATGTACATATCTGATGCTGTGAGTTAGGTAGTGAGAAACAGCAACTTTTTTTTCTATTTGCCTAAATTACAAATAATTTAATCTAATCTATGTACATTTGCTGTGGAATAATGGCATTCTGTGTAACTACATTTAGAGTTTAGGTACAATAGGTAATTTCTCTTGGGAAAGACTGAGGGAGAGGTTTTGTATTTGATGTCTGCTTTTAAATGTAATCAAAAGATTTCCTGTGTTTCCATCATGACTAGTAGCAAATGAAAGCTCATGCATATAAACCTACCTTTCTAACATATCTTATATAACAAACACTGGGTTTTAACTTTACTAGTATTTATTTTATGATAACATATCCATATCACATCATACCATGTCACATCAGTATTTTCTTTATTTATTTGTAATGCAAGTAATTTGAGGTTGGAGATATGGCCAGAAAGATGTTCATCTGCTTAGGCATGTTGCTATATTTCAAATCTCCTTTGCTTATATGTCTATGCTGGTTTGTTTATTTGTTTGGTTTTCTTTTAAAAAGCAGTTAGTTGCATAGATTATTAGATATCTGTGATCAATTCTGTTAGTATCAGCTTTCTCCATTAGTAACACACCGCTATATTTGGCTTACAATAACTGCAAAACATGGAATCACAGGACAAGTCAGACTGGAATGGACCTCATGAGACCTTCAGTCCTTCCTGCTCAAAGCAAGATCAGCTCCGAAGTTAGACAGAGTTGTTCAAGGTTTTGTTCAGTGAGGTCTCAAAAACATCCAGGACTGCATGACCTACTCTGGTCAGTGTGTTTGTGATGACTTGATCCCAGCTGATAGTTAAGCTCCCACTCAGCCTCATTCACTCCCCAGCAGTGGGTTGGGGGACAGAATTGAAGGCGCAAAATTGAGAAACAAACTTGTGGATTGAGATAAAGACAGATTAATAACTGGGAAGGGGGAGAAAGGAAAAGAAGGGGAAAAAAAAGAAGTGATGCAAAAGCAATCAACGCAACCAGCAGACTGATTGCCTAGCAGCCAGGCTCTAAGCAACAGCTGCTTTGGAAAAACCATCACCCCTCTGTCACTGAATGGGAGTCTTCCTTCCCAGGTGGAGGACTTCATCACTGCATAATTTCACAAGGTTCTTGTTGGCCCCTTCTTTCAGCTTTAAGACAGAACTTCTTGATCCCATCTACAGGCAAGGATATTGCCTCTGCCTGCCCCAGCCTCAGAGGGAGACAGCAAGACCTCAATGGGAGCAATTTCCCTACAAAGCTGTGAATTGAGGCGGCTGCTGTGTTTCTCCATTTTAGGCTGGGAACCATGCCGTGTGCTGCATCATCCCCAAGGCTGAGCTGTCTTGCAGTCTTCAGCAGCGTTTCCAGCCAGGTCTCCTTGCCAGGGCATGCCACAGTATCCTAAGCATACTTCTCACTATGTCCAGGGCTCCTGCCTCTGGCTGCAGAGAGCAAGTGTACCACCATAAATGTTCTTCTGTGACACCAAAAACCCATGGACAACATGAGTAAAATTAAAGATCAACAGGATTAAAGCACTGTGGCAAACCCTTAATGAGAAAATGAACTCTTCACAGCTGGAAAAACTAATATGGAAACAGCCTTATAAGGATAATTACTCTTTCAGCAAGTTCATCTCCAAGTCAGTCATGGCAATGGAGACCTGACGTGGAGAAGGCAGTAGTTTCTACAGTTAGTTGGCATATTTTCTAACCTTGCTGCTGCCATTAAATGCAAAATGGGTTAAGAAAGGAGAGTTTCTTTTTCAAGGATTCCAGCCTAACTCAATCTAGATGGAACCTGTCTATTTCTTTGTGGACACATCTTAATGTCACTGTTGAACCTAAATTCTGAGACTGTTTCTGATTTTCTCTAATACTATAAATAATCTGAAAACAATTGCTTTGACTTCTGGTTCAGGACCTTTTTATTTCTGGGATGGTAGCTTCAAGTTCAAATAAAATAGCATTATAAACAGGGTTAGAGATGTAAAAAAGAATGACTCCTTTAATTTGGGTGATGGTTAGATGTCTAGGTTAGCAAAAATTGAAACTACAGCTATCTAAAGGCCTTTGTGCATCTTAATCGGGTTGATTATGGCTTTGTTTAGCAAGTAGATGCAAGAGATATAGGTAATGTTTTGTAGAATGAATCCCAGAGCACAACACAGTTGCCTAGTTGCCTATTTTTTTCCAAAACCTGTGTTTGTGAGATTATTTGGAACATCTATTGTAGTTGCTTAGAACAATATAGTGTTATTAATTGATATATGGCTGATTCATACTTGTAGAGGTTATAAGCAAACAATGGCAACATTTTTTGTTTAATAACAGTTTCAGTAATATTAAAAACATGGTATCAATACACAGAAATTAAATCCTTACATCCTTGTCTAAATGATTCATGTTGACAGTTATCTCACTTTTTAGTATATATACATACCTCCATAGGATATAGAATTTCTGCAACCTCTTGCCACTCATAGTAGTAAACCATGTAGACTGAAGTTCTGAATATAAAATTTAATATTAATTATATCTTGCAAAAAATGGGAGTCCTTAGCTTAGTATGTTGGTGTAAAATGTTTCCACATGCAGTTTTTGAAAGGTTAAGTTCTGTTGCACAAGATGAGCAGAATTGATGAAACAATTGAGATCAGACATTGTTACTATGCAGTTTTATTGATTGCACTTCTTGAAATGGAAAATACCATTTAAATTAATAGATGTGTTATTTGACAAATAGCATGACAACAAATATTAAATGGATCTAACTGTTTCATCTAGGAAGGGATAACATGAAGAAAAAACCACTTGTTGATGGTATAAATCAATACTCAAAACATGATGTTTATGGAAAATATTTTTTTTTCTTCCATCCATGAATATGACCTTGAAACAAACTTATAAATTAATTTTGAGGAATAATAACTATTCTTTTGTATTGTTTCTAATGATTATGGTAAATAGCTGGCTATGAAATATTGAATCAACTGAATATGTTTTGTCGTGGACTTGTGCAGAATATTGAACTGTGGAGCTTGTGGATGCATAGACTAATTTTTTCCTTTTTTAAATTTCTATCTTTAATATGATAAGGTTATCATGTTGTTAGGAAAAAAATCCATAGATCCACGGGCTTTGTGAGAGGAGCCTAGGAGCTTCCGCATACCAGGCACAACCAGCTCCTGCTGGTTCCAAAAGAAACCCACTGGCCAAAGTTGAGCCAATGTGAGAGAAACAGCCCTGCAGACACCAAGGTAGTGAAGGAGAAAGGGGAGGAGGTGCTCTGGGAGCAAGAGCAGAGATTCCTCTGCAGTCCATGGTGCAGACCAAGGTGAGGCAGCTGGGTCCCTGCAGCCCATGGAGGTCCATGGTGGAGCAAATGGCCATCTTACTGCCCAAGGATGACCCTATGCTGGAGCAAGTGAACTTGCTCCGAAGGAAAGTATAGCCTGTAAGAGCACATGCAGGAGCAGGCTCCTGGCAGGAATCACAGACTGTGGGGGACCCACTCTAGAAACTCTGTTCCTAAAAGGATTACTTCATGGAAAAGTCCCATCCTCAACCAGTTCCTGAAGAACTGTGGCCTGCAGGAAGAAGCCATGCTGGGGCAGTTCATGAAGGATTGTATCCCAGGGGAGTGACACCCCTCACTCTGATACAGGGGAACAGCATGAGGAGGAAGGAGAAGCAGAGAAAAGCTGTTGTGGATTGACTCATATCCTGACGTCCCCTTCTGTGCATAGAGGGAGGAGGTAGTGGAGAAAATGGGTAAAGAAGTTATGTTGAGCCTGAGAGGAAGAGTGAGAATGAAGAAAGATGATTTTAGTTTCATCTTTGTTTTTAACCATCCTACTCTATTTTTAACTGGCAATATATTTAATTTTCCCCTAGTCAAGTCTATTTTTTCTTGTGAGGTTAATTTATAGAGGAGAGGTGTGAGAGAGCAGCTGGGTGGGCATCTGAAATTCAGCCATGGTCATCCCATCATAGTGTCAGAGGTGTGACATTTCACAGGCAAAAGTTAGTTTTTATGATACAATTTCAATGAGATTGGTTTTCTTTGTATTTTTAAAATACAGGAGCATTATCCACTGTCTCCTTTTCCTTAGACCCTTTTCTCCCTTAGAAGTGAAAGGGATATTTATTCTTCCTAATTATATGAGGTATTTAATGATGGTTTTCTTATATGCAGAAAATAATTAGCCTGCTGTAGCCATGAAGTCTTTCTAACAGTATCACTGTGTAAACTCTCATTTTTATGGATATAAAATTTTGGTGTGGGAATAGGTACAATGTGAATGACATTCTTCCTTACTTTAACTAAAAAAACCAAAACTAGTAAAGGCTATAAGACTAAATTGCTGCTCCCTAAGTCTTTTTAGTTGAATAAGAAATCAAAGTTCAAACATTCCTTTCTTTTTAAGGTCTAGAAAAATCAAGTTAACAAAAATTTCAAAATACAAAATCCTCTGTCTCTGCACGTCTCTAAAGAAATTATCAAAACACAACAGTACTTGCTTCCAGATATATCTTTTAATAAAGGGTAGACCACTGCAGTAACACACTTTTGATGAGAGACAGTCTTATTACTCAGAGCTCCACAGAAATGTATCACAAGTTATTAATTAGAACAGGTTTTGCAAGTACAGTTGAGAAATCAAATTTAAGAAGTGGTTGAGAAAAATAAATGGAGCAAGATAAGATGAAAAATGCTGCAGCTGCACAAACATACCTTTACATTTTGGTTAAAAGACACAATGTGGCTTTAAGGCAGATTCTTTCGTCATCCCCACTTGAATTGGCATTGCTTTAATTCAGAGTGATTTTGTGCACATTAATTCTTTCTGAAGGAAACCATGTGGGAAGTTCTGCTTCAGGTATTTACAGTCCTTGCTCCAATCCCTGAGAGAGTGGATATGGCTGGAGCATTAAGAATTTTTGGGATGGCTTAATGCCACATGTGCATTAAGGGCCACAGGAGCAGGAAAAATCTCAAGTCCTGTGTTTGTGTGTGGGGCTCAGCACCTGCTGTTGTGGTCTGTTTAACAACTTCTGCTGTGCTGACTTAGTGGTGTGAGTAGGGAAAAATGCAAAAGGGATTGCAAACTGTTCCCTTGTCAACAGTGAGCACAGTAGACAGGGATCTGTCTGCACACTCTCTGAATGCCTGTGGAGTGCCAGATGTGTTTTGAGAAGGCACCACAGTATAGAGGAGGAGTTTTATAATTTGCCCAGATGAGAGGAGTTTGAATACTAAGGGCTTATATTAATTGCCTTGTGTTTCATTGCTGGTTTTGTGTCACAGATCTCTTGAACTGAGGTTTTAATATATTTTTTACTCTTCATCCAAACAAAACTTGAGAGGAGACATAATTATGGTATTATTGTTAAACCTTTTGATATTCATCTAGCACTGTTCATCCAGTGGAGAAATATATTTGTTTCAACAAAAACCACTGGGGCTGGTTGATGCAATGATAAAACAGTACAGGTTGCACAATTTGCTCCCTTAATGGATTTCTAAAACACAGTATGTTTTGTCAGAATTACGACATAGAGTACAGTTGTTTTTGTATGATTTTTTTCTAATTACTTTCTGGTGAATTGCTCATTTCAGTTCCTTAGAAAATCGACTACATTGTAGAGCTAAAACTAAATAAAAAGAGAGTTTTACAGATGTGTTTCCTCTAGCAAATTTTGCTGGTGTTTAATAAAAGCAAGGGGAAAAAAAAATTACTGGATTACAAACTGTTACAGATCAACACTCAGCACTGTACTTTTCTCACTGAATTTTTTCCAGTTTTAAAGATATTTAATTCAGAATTCCTGACAAGAAAAGCTGAAAGTCCAAGAATGGATTTAAAAATTTATCTCTCTTTTGCATTGGACTAGTGGTATAACTTTGAGAGCATTAATATGCTTCAAATTTTTCATTTAAGTTCATTATTTTATCTCCTATTTTCTAACCTTGAATGGGCCTGTAAATTGTAATGATAAATTTTTCAAAGATTGTATAAATATTTTTTAATTACACATTTTATAGTGCTGATGGAAACCAGAAAAGCTGTTAAGTTTTGTTGATGCATGTGTATAATCAGCTACTCTATATTGTATTCTTTCTTCTCCCTGTTTTTTCCAGCCAGTTGGGAAAGAGTGCTTTAAAATGCCAGTTGCCTTTTTTATTTTGGCAGAGTAGCACAAGAGTATTTGCATGCCATCAGAATAAAAGTTCATCTAGTCCTATATCCCATTTCTGACATTGGCCAAAAATGGGTAGGTATGGAATACTTACTAAGAGCAGCCCAGGAATACTGTCTCAGAGAACTGTCATGGCTTCTTAGCAATTCATGTCTCAGAAGTTTCCAGAATGAGATCGGTGTTTTTCAACTCTAATACTTCTTACTGAATAATTTTTTTGGTAATTTTTGAAAATTATTTTTGAACACATAGATTTTTAACATCCTCTGTGCCCTGCCATGAAAAATTATAAATTTAGCTGTACATTAGGTGAAACATTTACACTATTTGCTTTAAGTCTGCTTTTACATTTTTGTGATACTGAAACAGAAAATTAATTCAGTTCCCTCTTTCTTCACACCATCACTGATATGATCTTCCAACACCATGGAAACTGCTCAATTATTCCTCTCTTCTTTCCCTTCTCGCTTATTTTTTCCTAATTTAGTAAGTAAGCATTCCAGCATGTAAGGGCTTTTTTTCATGCCAGCTAAACTTCTCTAAGAATCACTGCAGAAGACCTTTATTAAATGCCATTTGAAGGTCTGCCTAGACCTCTGATCTAGGAGAGACAATTTATTGACTCATTCAGAAAACTGGCATAAATTAGTAAGACAAAAAATTTTTTGTATAAAAATTGTTTTGATTCTTCTTCAATAAATCATATGTGCCCATGCCTCATCTTACTTGTAATTAAGAATGTCAATATTACTTTCCATGGTTTTTATACCCTCTTGAAGCATTTTAAAAATTGTTCTCATGTTAGCTGTTTTCTAGGCTTTTTGAATTCCTTAATGTCTGGTATCTAGTCCCAGGATTTTTTTAACTATCCATTTTGTCTGTTTGATTTATGACAATGTTCAGTTTGAGACAGATCCTCTGGTGTAACCCATATATATATATAAAATATGGGTACAGAATTATTTATTTCCATGCTTCTCCCATGTGAACACAGAGGAAATTCAAGTAGCTTTCTTGTTTCCTGAATTTTTGATCTTGTTTATGTAACAGTCAAAAGACTATGAGGTTTCTTGCTATTGATTTGTTAGAAAAAGGATTAATAATAGTTTTTATAATTTCTTCAAGTTGTTCCTCATATCCTACTTGGCCTCTCTTAG
The DNA here is from genome assembly GCF_020740725.1 of Corvus hawaiiensis. Lineage (NCBI taxonomy): Eukaryota > Metazoa > Chordata > Aves > Passeriformes > Corvidae > Corvus > Corvus hawaiiensis. The sequence continues at coordinate 10,077,851 of NC_063242.1, read as the reverse complement.
TTATCTTTACAAAAGTACTGCCAGGTTTTAAGATCTATTTTTCCCCTTTGTAAAAAGACAGTTATACTATTCATGTAATATAATATTTTATCTAGTTCCCTTATGAAATAACCACAGTAGACCCTACTCCAGAATATATGTATGAGAAACTTATTTAACTTTCTTCTGCTCTATTCTCAGACTTGAATGTGTTTTCAGATTATTCCCAAAATCTGTAATAAGATAAAATTCCAATCTTTAATTCTGTTTTTTTTCCCTGCATTCTATTTATTTCTAAAATATTTTCATGACATTAGTGCTGTTGATAGAAGGTCAGGAATTTTACTTTTTTTTTCCTTTTGTCTCATAAGTTGTCATTTGGTAAAGGGGGGAAATGTTCTTCCAACTGTGCTGATGCTCTGTTCAAGTTTCACTCCTTTAAATTCAAATGTCAAATCTGATTAGTCAGTGATTAATCTTTTCAGTTAGAAAGAAAATTTGGCCCTGGGGGGAATATCTGAAAGCTTGTCTCAGTTGGCAAGGTACTTCCTACAGTTACTGAATATTTGAAAATAGTTCCTCTGATTAAATTTCTACTTCTTTGAAGTAGCAGACTTCTGAATTCACTTGTTGCAGGAAGAAGAGTTGGACTTATCTTCGTGGGGGCCTTCTAACTCAGGATATTCTGTGACTCAAATTCCTGTCGCTGTTGTACTGGGGATGGCGAGAAAATGACATAGAGAAGTCCGGAAGAATAGCACTCTTTATTAACTTACAGACTCGTTTATATGACTTGGTTCGCTAGAATGGCTAAGGCCATTGGTCCCTTGGCAATCCACCTCCCAGAGTGATTGGCTAAATGCTACGACATCCATTTTCTCCAGTGTACCATAACAAGACTCTGCAAAACAGGCTACAGGTGTTAGATAAAGTCTTGGTTTACGAAAAACCTCTTACTGTTTTCAGTTAGCTTGCGTGAGAAAGAAAACTTTCACAGAATACTCAGAAAGCTGGAGAGTTTCTCTGCTTCTAGCTTTTCAGTATCCACAAATTCCTTTATAAGAAAAATTTTTAAAAATTTTAAAAGATAAGGAGAGGCTAATTCAGCCTTCAGTTTGGGGCATCTTTTAATAGTCTTGGAAAAAGAACGAAAGGAATTGTTCCTCTGCAGTATCTCTCTTAAAAATGCATGCTCATGGATTTGAACATTTTTGACATTTGGAAATTTCAGTTCTTTAAACAGTCATCAGTAGATGCTTGGAATATCTTGTACTTTGCTTGCTGTGCTATGCATACCCATTGCTTTCAGAACAGCTATCTTGGGTTATTATGTTCATTGAAGAGATTGTGGCTCAGCTGTCTCTGATCTGTCCTCCCACTTTCTAACCCTTTTAGCCAAGTTTGTGTGAAGACATGTCTCTATGTAAACCTTCACAATGTTTCTTATTCCTTCTTTCTTTCCTTTTCCTTCATTTCATCCCTCCCTCCTTCCTTCTCTTCCTCTCTTCCTGTCTTTCTCTTTCACTTATTTATCCCAGTATATCCAGTTTATGAAGTGGGGCAATGCAAATCTCATGAGGTTTAACAAGACCAAGTGTGAGGTGCTGCACTTGGGTCTGGGAAAAGTCCAGTATCAACACAGGCTGGGGGATGAACAGGTTGAGAGCAGCCCTACTGTGAAGGACTTGGGGGTTGTTAAGGTCCGGTTTAAACCCAGAAAAACAAAGAAAGCTAAGTGTCTGTGCATAAACCGGAAAGAACTTAGAAGGTTCAAAATATTCCCAGAAACGAGATTAAAACCAAATGAGGTTAGATGTTGATGCCAAAAATTTGATGTATTTTATTTAATAGTAGAGAGGAAAAGAGAAGGAAAGAGAAAAGAAAGAGAGAAAGAAAGAAAAAACAGAAGTGGGGGGGGGGGGACAGGGAGAGGTGACAGGGGTTAGGTGGAAGCACATCACCCATCCGAGGGTCCCAACGATGTCTCGTTGCTCCACTCCATCTGGTCTGCTGGTGGTGAGGGTCCCCCGTCGCCGCTGTGGCCACTCTGCGCCACGCCACCACACCACACACCAAAGAGTACAGAATCCCGTGGACTAATATACACTTTGGGCCAGGTGGGAACGCCCACGTGTCTCCCCTTGCAGGGGCTGGCTTGACACTGTCCCTTGCAACACTGAGGGTCTGTTGCATCATCTCTGGTGCAGGGTCTGGGGACCCTTTTGAGCGGGGCCCCTGTGATGGGCCATGTCACCCCCCTCCTGCTGTGGATAAGCTTCTCCCCACCCTGATGAGGACCCCTCAGCTGGGCTCCTCTGCACAGTGGAGGATGGGCAGTCACTGCGCCTCTGACCAGAGGCCTTTCCAAGATACCCAAAGCCTCTCCTCCCCCCACCCTTTTGGTTCGAGGGTCTGTTCGAGCCTGGCAGCTGATAGCCCTGGGGCTGTGGTCTCCACCTTGGAGGTGTTAAGCTTGTGCTTACTTTATCTTATCTTCATCAGCGAGCAGTGTAAGGCCTCACTCAGGGCCCCATCCAGGGTGCAGTAGTCTTCTCTGCAGCTTTTGTAATACAGTTTTAAAAGTCCTTCAAGAAAATGTTTAAGTCATAGACTGTTATATTTCAGTCTCCGACAGAGGTGCAGGTGGATGAGAGGCTGGGTGTGCCCCAGCAATGTGTGTTTGGTGCCTAGAAGGCCAACCATGTCCTGGGCTGCATCCAAAGCAGAGTGGCCAGCAGGGCGAGGGAGGAGGGAGATTCTGCCCCTCTGCTCTGCTCTGGTGAGACCCCATCTGGAACACTGCATCCAGCTCTGGGGTCCTCAGTATGAGAAAGACATTGACCTGTTGGAGCAAGTCCTGAGCAGGCCATCAAGATGATCAGAGGGATGGAGCTCCTCTTCTGTGAGGCACGGCTGAGAGAATTGGGTTTGTTCAGAGTAGGAAAAGAGTAGGCTCAAGGGTGCCTAGTTGCAGCCTTCCAGTATCTAAGGTGGGCCTATAAGAAAGATGGGGAGGGACTTTCTACAAGGATGTCAGAAAAAAGGGGGATGCTTTCTAAGTGGAAGAATGGTTTAGATTAGATATTAGAAAGTAACTCTTTATTATGAGGGTGACAAGGCACTGGAACAGGTCGCTCAGAGAAGTTGTGGTTGCCCCATTCCTGGAAGTGTTCACGGCCAGGTTGGATGGGGCTCTGAGGAACCTGGTCTTTGGCAGGAGATTGGAACCACATGATGTTTAAGGTCCCTTCCAACCCAAACCATTCTATGATTCCATGACTATATGGAAAGAGTAATCTAAATCTAATTGGAAGTAGTCTGGTATTTTTTCATTAGATCTTATATTAAAAAAAAGGGAGAGAAAAACATGTAATGGTTTAAGAATTTCATGAAAATTTAATCCTGTGCCAAAGAAGAGAACAGAAATAACAGCTTTTATTTTGTTATTAGTTAAAGTAATTTTGTCAAGAGATTTCTTAAAAACAGCACTTATTTGTGCCCATTGGAGACAGATAGTCCCCTAATACCATAAATACTTATCTATAGATCTGAACACCTCTTGTCCCACGTCGTCTCCTCCCATGTGCTTTGCTTTTCTCAATTCAGGAATATTGACCTCTCTGTCTTTCTCTGTTCCAGAAAATTTGTCATGAAGGAAAATAATAGTTTATGTAAGATAACCAAATTTATTTCTCTACCCAAATCAAACTCCTTTTTTCTGTTTTTGTTTTTTTTTAATTTTTTTTTAAGATGCTTAGACCAGAATTTTATTTGTACTTAATGATGCTAAAGGTGTTCCTTTGTTGTAGTCTAAAACTGCTCTTCTTAATGCAAAAACATTGTGTCAGAAGATCCTTTTTTTTTGGTAAGGGAATAATATCTAATATTTATTGTCTTTTTGCTTAATTATAGTTGGGAAGTGAATATGTTAAAAAACAATTTCTAAACATTCTCAGGCTGTGTTGTCATATAACATAATTGCAAAGGAAAATAAATAATCTTCAACATTATTTTATTTATTGTCTACAAGCAGAAATATCAATCATGAAGTCATTTAGCAGGAACTCTTAGATACCATAACGAATCCTTACTTCCAACCATACATCTTACCAAGGATATGATAGTGTACTATATTTAATACACTGCTGTACATCTTGCTTAAGTAGGTTGTAGAAACCCTTACAAATGTTATCTTAGAAAATATTTTTCTGTCCTAGAGTTTGCAAGAGGTCCTTGTAACTTTGCAAGTGATTAGTTTGTGGTGACTGCTTTTTTTGTCAGTGTTGTATAGATATGTTAAGTATTTGGAATCCAGAATTCCTCTTATGTGGAACTACTGTAATTTTTGGGTCAGCATCAAAACCAGTATGTTAACCTCTACCCCAGTATGTCAGAGAGGCACTTGTTCCCTAAGGGAAGCAAAGCCAGCAGCTGAGCAGCAGTCACTTTTGGTTTCCAGCACAGCTTTTTGTACAAGCTTTATTTAAGGTCCTTTCTAAAGGGGGAGCGGGGGCATGCCCTCAGCTATCTGGTCTCTAAATTGGCCCAAAGCCCAGGCAGCCAAATATCTGCCCTTAGAGCCCCACTGTTCATCACTTAGTACCAAATGACTGTATCTGAATTAGAACTTGGCTAAGATGCTATAAAACAGTTGAACAAGAATAGTTTCAGCCCAGCCTAATTCACCAAAATATTAAGTTCCTTCTGCTCAGGTTGATTAAATGTGAGCTGTTGTTTTTGGTTTTGCTTTTTATGGGTTTTTTTGTTTTGTAGGTTTTTTTTGTGGGTGGTTTTTTTTTTTGTCGTTGTTTGGTTTGCTTTGGTGGTGTTTTTTTGTTTGATGCGTTTTGGTTTCATATTATTGTTTTGTGCTTGTTCATTGCTCCTGTAAATTCATCAATTAATAACTTTTATGTCATACTGAAGGTCAACACTGGTGATTGCTGACCTTCAAATGGAAATGACTGTAATCGGCTCCTGTATAGTTGAGTGGAAATACCTTTTACCAAGTCTAATGGCCTAGAACTGATAAGTTTAAATCAATTACTCTATATTCACACTCTTGTAGTTTTATGATTACTAGGTGTAAAGGTATCTGCAGTTCTGAATTGTCTTAGACATTTACAACTCATCACACAACACATCATGATTGAAGAAGGTGCTTTTTCGTGAGAAGTAATATTTCCAGCTAACTAAGTGGAAGTGAATGCTTTTGGCAGTTCTGCATCCCTGGCTCCCATGGTACAAGGCAGATCAATTTACATGAAGAATATTGTTGGTAAAATCTGAAAGGTCATGGTACTCAGACATACATAATAGTCTGCCTTCTGAAAAATCAATCTGTTTGCATTGATTAGGTGAAGAAAGCTATTGATGTTTCTGTTTGTTTCAGAAACTGATGGTTGTGCTGAGAGTAAACTTTATTTCCACTGACCTTATTGGGACTTCTTAAGTCTAATAAATAAATTATTTTGTTTTGCATACAAGAATAATCTTTATGATTTAGAAAATATTGACTCTGTAAATTCAAAAATGTTAGGAAAATGTGCTATAAAGAGAAAGAACATAAGGTCCTGGAGTAAAATAATGAGACATTTTTAAATGTGGAAATTAAATCCCACAATTCTCAACAAAACTTTATTTTGACTCTACTCATCTTTTCTGTTTTCACAACACTCCACTGATGCCTTAGGATTTTTGCTTTTATATTTTTCATATAATGTAATGTAATTCTGCAATTCTTTAGTGTATAACTCTAAACGCCATATACAGTGTTAGCTACTGTTCTTCCATTTTGGTCAGACAAAACAATTCCTCTCTAGGCCTGGGAATCAAAGACATCTTGCTGTCTCAGGCCCTGAGAAATGTAAACAAAAGTGAGTTGAGGGAAGCAAACTTGGGGTAAATGACTTCATTACCTGAAGTTGTAATTGAAGGATTAACTCCCCAATATGCAAATGGATGAAACTTATAAAAGTATGGAGACCTCTGACCCGTGATCCATTTTTGGGTGTAGCCCCTGGGAGGGCTTTGACTGCCCTAAATGTACCTGAAGGCCCTTCAACAAATATAACTCCTTTTTGATCTCTTAATTTTGTCTAGCCTCTGTTTTTAGGAAGCCTATAAACTGTTCAGTTTGTTTTCATCAAGATGTAATGAATGCTTCAATAGTGTAAAAACAAAAATGTGGTTTTCACACTAAAAGATGAAGGATAATGAAGATAATAAGAAGCCTTGAATGTTTATGGGTTTTTTTATGAATGTATGCAATCTCTAAAATAGGAAGAGAGAAATGTTAAAGAAATTATATGCCCTGACACCATTGTGAATATAACTTAGTATTCTGTTACTAACTGATTAGGTAACAAGGGAGTAGAAAAGATATTTTCTGAATTCCTAGTAATTTTTTCACTATATTAGTTTGTTCTTATCCAAGAACTAATTACTTTCTTCCAAGTGCTTATTTTTCTGAACTGTTTCAGGTCATGAAATTTAGCTTCTAATTTATTTATAAAGAATTTATTACTAGTGACCCAAATACATGATGACAACTCACAAGAGGTTTTCAAGGAGACCTTTCCAAGTGTGTGGTGCTTACTAGCTTCTAAATGCAGATAGGTTAATTTCACTGAACAGTGGATGCAACTCGCACAGAAATGCTAAATCAAATGCTTCAAGATATCCCTGTATTAAATTTCATGAGAACCAATCAGGATTGTGTGCATGAAGCAGAAGTTTTACACTTTGGAATGCTGAAGGTCATATGCCAACCAAACAAAAGTTGAGAAAACTGGAGTTTATAAGGAGAAATGGCTAGAAATAGTTTCAATTTCCTCTTATTCCTCATATGGAAAAATCCCTGTTTTTTCTTTGCAATGAATATAAGATTTGTCTCTAAATCTTGGACATGATTCCCTAACTTGCATAGAATACTTTGGAATAATAAAGTATGTTCTAGATCATCTTCTATAATTTTATGAGTAGGTATATTTATACCATGCATTTATGTTTTGTCCATTATAAAGATGTGTTCACACACTGGAAAAAAAAATTGAATCAATTGATGAAAAAAACCCAAAAATGTCTATAATCAAAACAATGTAATATTTGAAAAGAAGTTTTAAGAAATATTGGTGTTCAATCTTGTAAGCCAAGGCTTCACTTGTTCTTTATATTCTCTAAATTCTTAAATGTTTAAATACAGGATATTAATGTCTTTTCCTTATCTTGAAAAAGATATAAAAAATTAAACTAATTGTATTAGGATCCCTTGTCATTACTTCTATAAATGGTCATACAAAGCTAGACACAGTAAAAATTTTTACTTACTTGGGGCTTCTTGCTTTGAGCCAAGAAGAAAATGGAATTATGCTTTAAAATCAGAGTCCTAAAAAAAGGATTGTAAACCTGTTTGGATTGAAAGCATATTCCACTTCCATTGGGCTGTTTTATGAAAATGAAAGAGTTGTTAGCTGGTGTGTTGGCAATGTACATTGTATTTTAAATAAACTTTTTTGGGGCTAGAATTGTTCCTGCATAGAAGGTAAAAAATAACTATTCTGAAGAGGGGCGAGACAAGGGGAGTACAAAATTTAGGGATTTTTTTTAAACCTAAAACATTGATATGAATGACAAAGTGCTTTAAAAAAATATAGCTATGTTACATACTCCCAAATAGCATATATGGGATAATAGAATCAGAGGATCATAGAATGATTTACTGTGGAAGGGACTTTAAAGACAATTTAGTTCCAACCCCCTGCCATGTGCAAGGACAATTTCCACTAGACCAGTTTCTTTAGAGCTCCATCCATCCTGGCTTTGAACACTTCCAGGGATGGGACCTCCAAAACTCCTCTGGGCAGCCTGTTCCAGTGCCTCATCACTGCCACAGTAAAGAATTTCTTCATAATATCTAATCTAAACCTACCCTCCTTCAGTCTGAAGCCATTCCCTCTTGTTCTGTCACTACACATCCTTGTAAAAAGCCCCCCTCCATCTTTCTTGTAGGCTCCCTTCAGGTACTGGAAGGTCACAATTAGGTCACCCCAAAGCCTTCTCTTTTCCAGTCTAAACAAACCCGGTTCTCTCAGCTTTTCCTCATCGGAGCTCCTTTCCTCTAATCAACTTGGTGGCCTCCTCTGGACTCCCTCCAGCAGGTGGATGTTTCTCTTGTGCTGAGGACCCCAGAGCTGGATGCAGTGTTCCAGATGGGGTCTCACCAGAGCAGAGAAGAGGGGCAGAATCCCCTCCCTCGCCCTGCTGGCCACTCTGCTTTGGATGCAGCCCAGGACATGGTTGGCTTTCTGGGCACCAAACACACATTGCTGGGGCATGCCCAGGCTCTCATCCACCTGCACCCCCAAGTCCTTCACAGCAGGTCTGCTCTCAATCTCTTCATCCCCCAGACTGTGTTGATACTGGGGTTTTCCTTGACCCAAGTGCAGTCCCTTGCACTTGGTCTTGTTAAATCTCATGAGATTTGGATTGTCCCACTTCTTGAGCTTGCCCAGGTCCCTCTGGATGGCATCCCATCCTTCACATGGGTCAACTCAGCTTGGTGTCATCTGCAAATTTGCTGAGGGTGCACTCAATTCCTTCATCTTTGTCAGTAATGAAGATATTAAATTACTCTGCTCCCAATACAGACCTGTACAGAAAATATTGTTTGGTTTTATAAATATAAATAATAGAAATAGAAACAAGAATGTTTTGCAGTGGTGGAGAATCATAGGAAAATTGTGAACCATCCAGTTCATGGCATGTTCCAAAACTCAGGCACATTGATGTGAACTCAACTTTCTTACACCTTCAAGCAGTAAATCATCATAATAGCAGAATCAGAAGTGGTTTATAGAGGCTATTTATGAGCATTAAAATAGATAGTATGCAATCACTTATCTACCCATTGTGATCTCTAACCTACCTGATGTATTTTTCTTTTAACACAATAATTATTATAAATTATGATGTTCAGTATCTTAAATTAAATGAGTGGTCTGTGTATAAACTACTGAGCTCTGAGTTTGGACTAGTGAAAGCAGGCTGATAGAGTCCAGCTTGGATGTGCATGTAGGCTGCAGTATTTCCTATCCACCTTTGAACTGTGGACAAAAGTTATGAATTTGTATTTTTCTTATTCTTAAACAGTGCTGCTGGGCTAAGGAACTTGCACTGGAGTATTTGTTCAGTTTGGCTCCAGAGAAAGAGGAGCTGTTTCATAAGATCAGCTAAATTGATATTTAGAAATGCCACCCGTGATATGGTGGCCTTTTCTAATATATCCCAAGGTAAATGTAACCTTTCACTCAAAATTTTTGTTGTTGAAATTATGTGGTTATATAGTCTGTTTCTTATTTGGAGTCTTTACTATTTAAATGATTTCACAGAAAAAAATCATTGACTTTGTAAGCAGATTTACCTTTTTTTTTGCCTCTCAATATCATTGATTTCTATTTATATATATGGTAGATGTCATTACATGGTAGGAAATCATTGAGCAGAATTTGAATGTTTGATTGAACAATTCCCACTGAGAAGGGGAAAAATGGGCCTTAGACTGGGTAAAAAAGGAATTTTTGGTGTGAGAAACATATGGGAAGTGGTGGAAAGCATACACACTAAATCGAAATTTTTATGATATGGTGCTGTCTTTCTATGCATGGTACTCACAAGCCAAGAGAAATACTGTAAGAGTTTCACCTTTAAACTTTTTTACTTTGTCTGTGTATTCTGTCCTCTTAACTTTTGCACCAGCCTGCTGCAAAACTAGCCATAATTCCCCAGATGACACCAGCAAATGTTGACAGGAAAATTATGCTGCTTTAGAATAGTCCTCAGGTAAATTGCTCAGGAGACCTGTCAGAAATGCCTTACTGTTCTCATAGCGCACATATTAGAGTTACCTTCTGGGTGATCTGGGGGAAGAAGAGTGCTACATTATTTCTTTTCAAGATCAGAAATAGAAATATTACCCCGGCTTTAGATGTGCTCTGAAAATTGCTTATTTTGAATTCTTTCCACCGCACTGTACTAACTAAATGGCTTTCAGGAACATATAAAATTATACAGTTTTGGGGTGTTTTTTTTAACCATTTGTGTCAGGTAGCATTTCCATGTAGATCTATTGTTCATAAAAAACGCTCCAGTGGATCAGTGAGACAGAAAAGTTAAATTATAAAGTATGAATAAATTAATGTATTACGCTAATATGATGCGCTAATGTGTATTTAGGACAACTGTATGAAATTCCTTACGCAAGTCAGTAAGATAATCTAGCTGGGTATGTTGCTTTTAACTTTTCCATATATATTAAACATACAGCAGCTGTGTGGAATTGGTAAACTGAGCTAGATTAATGTATGCATTAGATATATATGATGACATATTGTCAGAGACTGAAAATAGCTCATGCCCCAAACATTGAAAGTTTTGTTCATGACAAAGAAGCTGCAACCGAAGAAGCCTCTCTGAAGAGTGGGACTTTGAACTGAAAGTCAAACTGTTGATTAGATAAAGGGAAACACATTGTTCAGTCATCTCAGGCTGAGGGAAAGGTTTGCATCCACAAAAGGCCAAAGCCACCAGCTGCAGCTATCCCCGGCTGAGTTTGGGGTGGGGGAGAGCACAGCTCACAGAAGCCAGGTTTACACAGACTCCCCGCAACCGAGGGGGGAGGAGGAGGTTTTGGGTGCATGGTGCAACCTCTGGTGAGAGGCAATAAACACCCATCCTCCATTACACAAAGTGGCCCAGCTGTGGAACCCCCACAGGCCACATCCACGGGACTTTCACGTGAGAGGCTTGGCCCCACAGGACTGCACATGGTGCAACAGACCCAGAGTCTGCTGTGAGAGACTGACCCCCACCCCAGGGGGACATGCCTGGACATTGCTACCTGGCTCAAGGGCATATAAACCCATCTGATTCTGTGCTTTTGGGGGGAGACCTTCACCACCAAGAAGACCAGCTGGAGAGGATTAACAAACATCACTGGGATCCACAGAGTGGTGATATTTTCCTTATTCTGTCCCTGTCATTCTTTCTGTCCCCCCACCTATTTTCTACTTCTTTCTTTCTTTCTTTCTCTCTCTCTCTCTTTCTCTCTCTCTCTCTCTCTTATTTACCATCAAATAAAACCCTTACTATTGTCACCTGGCATGTGGTCTTGTTTGCACTTTAATTCGGGCAGAGGCATTTCTAAGAACCTTAAAACTGGATCAAAACATTTATGGAGGACTGTATTAACAGAAGGACTGTAACTGGCAAAACTAATGGGTTTTTCAATGTGACAACACCCTTCTCAACATTTAGTAGAAGGCTGCAATAAAAAACAAGCAAACAAAAAACATACTGATATTTTATGTTAAGACGTTCCTATCTCTTCTCTCCCCCACCCACAGAAATTATGTTCAAGTGGCATTCAGAGGTCTTGTTCATAGATGTTTGGAAGGGGTCTTGTTCAAAATACAAATCTTGAATGGATTACAAAATTTCCTAACTGAAAACCTGAGGATTCAGAGCAGGTCCATTATGCTGATCAGCTTCATAAGACTTGTGCAGTGGTGCCCTGATTTTGGGAAAACGTAAGTTGTGTTGCAGTGCTCAGCATTGTTGGTTTGACCGCACAATGTAAATCTGACATGAGAAAAAAGTATTGCATATCCTGAATGTGCTACCATCTGTGCACCTCATACCCAATAGATCTGACTTGGAATTTTTGATTTGTTGTACTCATTTGCTAAGTAGGACGTCTGTACATGTTGCTGAACACTAGAGCAGTACATCTACCTGAGAAAGGTAAATGGTGACAAAACCAGATTTTTGCTGTGTAGCTTTCCTGCTCTGAATGCCCCACCCTCCCCTCTTCCTCCAGCTTTATATGCTGAGCATGACATGGTATGGGATATCTTTTTGGCCATTTGGGTTCAGCTGTCCCAGCTGTGTCCCCTCATAGCCTCTTGCCCATTCCCAGTCCCCTCACTGTCAGGACAACATGAGAAAAAGCTGGGATGTTGTGCAGGCACTGCTCAGCAGTAGGTGAAACAGCTAATGTTACAAAACTGTTTTGTTCAGTAATTCAAAACACAGCATTGTAGGAGCTGCTATGGAGAAAATAGACTCTCGGCCAATGAAATAAGTACAACCACAAAATATTCCTTCAGATTACACTGATCTCTTTTTTAAGAATGATTTAATGCAGTACTAGTTTGCTTAAAATGTGACATCACTTGTCCATCTAAAGCATCTCTTTCAATAATTTATTTTACTTCTTTATTTTGATAGAATGTAGGCAATAAACAAAAAGGGTGGATGAAACTAAACTATGTGAACAACATATACTTAATTATGTTTATGGGAAAACTCTCATTATGCATATCTAATTGGACGTTTGCTTCTAACAGTTTTGTCAGATATAGAGTCACAGCCTTTAGAACAACACCTTTTAGCTATAATCTGGAGGTGGACCAGGATTCCTGTACTCATCCTTATTAAAGAATAAATGTTCCATCTGCTCTTTTTTTGTACGTAACATATGGTGACAATAACAAAGTAATAACACCTAGGGGAAAAAGTACTATCTCTCTGTGTAGCTAAGGATGGCAGCATAACAGTGTGAGATTCTGTTATTATCATTCCATTACAGTAAGTTACAGAGGCAAAAAATGTATTTTATTGGTCTCTATCTATGGTGTTTGTGGTAATATCATGATCACTTCGTAGTAACATGAGAAATGTTATGATATGAACAGGAGTGGATTAGAAAATGGCTGGTATAATAATTCTCATTGATTCAATCTTAGCAAGGGCAAGCTAAAGGAAACAGAGATGAGTAAATTCATATATTACTATTTAAATAGCAAAATGCATATTTATTTGACATGTTTATTCTAATCTATTTGAAGAATAATTCTATCGTGAGGTTCCTGATTCACCCAAGAACCCTTTTTCCACCACATCAAAAATTCCATGCTCTTAATAAATAATTAAATGGAGCATTTCCGTTGTCACCTCAGTATAAATAAATTTTATGTTCACAATATAACACAATAAATGTCAAAAATACTGATTAAATGAGCCTGATACTGGGGGGTGGGGGTAGAGGAGGGGAGCTGAAATTTTACTTTAATATCAGTAAAAATTACAGATTTTTTTTTCCGTCTAAATTTTGTATTTTGAAAGTCTAACAAACTTGAGAGTGATAAAGAGAATTTACAATAAAAGTTAAAATGAGATTTTGGCTAGCTCTTAATTGGCTTCCTTTCCTATTTAGCAATTCCTCTGTGATGAAATTTGTCTTTTTTTAAATTATTCTCTCTAATTACTTGACCATATTTCAAGATTCACTTTTTCAACATAATTCCTTCTTTGTTTGCCATAGCTCTGCCTTAGTTGCAATGCCAGCATTTCCTTACAGGCACTTGCGTCTAGAAGTAAGATTGTTTCTTCTGTAGTCAGGATTAAGAAAAAAAGAAAACTGCTGCCAATTATTGTCCTTTGTGGTGTTTTAGATTGTTTTTTAAAATCTTTTTATTCTTTGCCCGTCTACCATCACTGTAAACAGATTCTATGAAATACCAGTAAGTAATTAGAGTTCAGCTCTGTTATATCAGTTGCTACTTCATTATGTGTCAGGATCATTCAGAGCACTTAATGTGATTTTTTTTTTTCTTACAACTGAGCTCTGGAAAGGCATTAAATACCATCTCTTCCCATTTTTTGAGGGATAGGCAGTTGTCATGCAATGCACTTTTTCTGTAGGTGTGCAAAATTCTTTTTTACATCTCAAAATCAGAAGACTGGAATAAAGCAGAAAACATCTGGTTAGGTCTGCACTATCTGTCAATTTGCCAAATTATTAGCTTAATAATAGAATAGCCATCCAAAGTAAAGAAAGAAACAGTGTTGGGGGTTTCTTTGTTTGTGCACCATGAATGGATATTTATGTTAAAACAAGTGAGGACATTAATTTTCAAACTTCATTCACCTCTTGATCCACAGCAATAAATGTTTCATAGGAATTTTTCTGGCTTCTCTGATTTTACTTTTCATCTAAGAGAGTTTACAAGCAGAGTAAAAATAAAGTAGTCTCTCTCAATGCTGATCCTTTTTGGGTTTTGTTTCACTATAATAGTGATAGACATCAGTGAGGAAATCATTAATTAAATGCTGTTCTATCATATTCTTCATTGAAAATTAACTGTCACTCTGGTTAAGATTTGGTCTTCACTACTGTGAGTAAACCACAGTTTGTTTGCATTGTTTTAAGCATAGTAAACTTTGAACTTGTCTCTGATTTATTGTTATTTCTTTTTGAGTGATTGATTAATGTTGTGAAGTGGTAGCAGTATCAGACTAAGACAAAGAAAGAAAACAGCAGAAAACAAAAGGAATTCATAATGAGGATATCTTGAAATAAGGAGGAGCATATGAAGTTGGTACAAATTCAGGATGCACACCACATTTTGGATTGTTATAATACCAATGGAATTTAAGATTAGTCTAATTAAAGCCTAGTTGTGTAAGCCAAATGGGCAGTTACTATCGCAGTTACGATGACACTGACATTTACATGCTGAAATACCTATGTAATAAAGGAATACAGTTATTATTTGTGGTACTTAAATAACTTCAGTTTTCCACTTCTTTCTCTGATGTTTTGTTCATCTTTCTGGTGTCAGTCTAGTGTTTTAGGTTGGTACACATCCTCAAGAGGGATGGAGTAAGGGAGAGGATCACAGGAAGTTATCTCTCCTGACTTTTTTTTAATATATAATTGTATGATTGGTGGTGACCATTTCTTTCTTCTCAGATTTGAGTCTGTCATGGGAATTTTTTTTTTGTATTTTCAAACACCATGCCATTGTTTGACTTCTATTTGTTGGTTGCTAGCTAAACTGTTTGCCCCTTTGTGAAGGCAGCTTGCAATTACTAGTTTAGAATCTGTGATAGCCCCCTCCAACCCCAGTGTAACATATAGGGGTAATGTTTGCTACTCATCAGCTTTATAGATTTGTCAGATCCATAAATCATATTCACACTGCTAAACTCAATTCTGGTCAAGGCTAAACATGAGATGTTCCACTGCCAAGTTAATAGAAATTCTGTGGCCTTCCATGAGTAAGGTCAAATCAAATCAAATGGGCTGGCATTACCACCACACTTTCAGTATAAACTTTGAAATATATTCCATGTACACACCCTTTACTGTGTGGATTTTTTAATTTGGGCCTTGATGTCTTCTTTGGCTTAGGGTTTTTTAGTGTAGTTTTGGAGGGGGAGAGGGTCTGCTTTTAAGGTTAATTAATGAAATTAGTTGGAAAGTTACTTGTTGATCCTCTAGCAGGTAGCTATAGCAAAGATACACTATAATTTTTGTGGTATTTAGCTGAAGGTTCCAAATCAAATTGCATCAGATTTACTGTCAGTATAGTAAAAGTATTTGGGAGAAAAAGACTAGTAAAAATTTAATCTTTGAAAAATTGAAATACGACTAAGTATAGAATACCAGAAGGAATCAGAGCTTATCCACACTCCTGTTCTTTAGAATATGCAAGGGTTGATGTTCTACAGCTTTACTCAATGACCATTTTTCCTTTTCAAATTTTTCATTCAAGGAGAGTGAGGGAAAGTGATGTCTCCAGAGATATGTTATGAAACTAAACAGCTTCCATGGAACAGCTTGCCTTTCTCACATTTTGCTTTTCCAGCTCCTGCCTAATAACAAAACAAATTTAAAAAATTATCTCTCCCTTTGGTGTAAAATACTTTCTTTCAGCGTGATAACATTTAGTTATTTTTTTATGTACCTTGTCCTAAACTCCTGTTTCTCAAAATTCTGCTGCCTGAGGAACATGGGGTCTTTAACAATACATTTTGCTGCAGTGCTGTAAATCTCTATAATTGAATGGCCTGAGGTCCATGCATTCTTTTGAAGGTACCTTGTTTAAACCCATACTTAACTATTTATACTACATCCCAGAAGAGTCTGATCACACAGTGACCTATAAAAGCTGTGAAGTGGCTCAGCTGATACCTGTAAGAGAAAGTAATTGACTTGAGAGTACAAGCAAAGGTTCATCTGGTCACAAATATCTAATTTTCTAAGCTATTGCAAAGATACTTGTAAAGGAATTTGCTGAGACTGAGGTTGGAGAAAAAAGTCAAAAGGACAAGTTTGTCTTGAAAATTTAAGAGTGCTCATTGATAAATGTGGAAAACAAAGAGAAATTTTTAGGAAGAAGCCTTGCTTACTAATTTTGGCTCTCTTCTTATGGCTTTGAATGGATTTAAACCTTTGAGCAATATTTACTGTTTTTAAGAGGGATATATGAGGAAAAAATAAGAAAAGAAGGATGCAATTTCAGTGTATATGCAATATTAGGTTTAAAATTTATCTTTGAATTGCCTTTTCACACTATTTTTGTAGAGAATAGTTGTAGCAATTGCAATTTCTTTCCCATTTCTCTTTCCAATTCTTTAAAATTCAAGATTTTTTTGATTCAATAAACTGACAATTATTTATGTCCTCGGAGCAAAGAGGATAATAATCTTTTACCTTGAAAATCTCAGTGTTTGATGCATCAAACTGCTGTGGGTAGAAAAACTAAGGTGATGCTGTGACTTAGATCATATATGATGGATTCTGCCTGTTCAAATTTGCAGGTGTGGATCACTGTACACCATAAATGTCTGTACTGCAGTCTTAAAAGCTGCATTTGCTGTTGAATTTTATTTTCTATTTCTGTGTATCAGAGGATTGTGTAAGAATTTTTGTTGTTTCTTCCTCTGACAATTGTTGCCAACAGACCTGAAAAAGTTAAATGAAACATAATTGTCAGTTCTGTAACATCTAAAAGGAAAAGGGACTCATAAATTTACAATACTTGCATCAGTAAATGTGCTAGAAGTGTAATGCTATCATCAGGGTATACTTCGTGCTTGCTAAGCAGAATTTCTTATTTGAAATTTTAAATCTGTGGAGACCTGCCCTTGTTTAATAAAATCCACATGTAAAGCCAGGAATGTCTTAGCTAGAATTCAATCCTCATGTAGATGTATTTGCTAAAATACAAGTAATACAGGCAACTGCCTTTTGACCCAAATTAAAGCTATGTGGATCTACTCAGAGATTTTATTTTATGCAAAGGGTGGTAACACCCATTTCTTACACTCCTTTTTGCAAATTTGTGGATAGACAATCATGCTGATTCCTGCTTACCAAATTTTGTTGGTCTTTTTGATATATCTGTTAATGATGTTGAAAATACCTCTGGCAATTGGGAGACATTATTATTAGAAATAATTAAAAATACCTTAAAGAAAATTTTCAGTGCCTTAAGAGCAGTGAACTATATGATGATATGAGATTTTTATTTACTGCATCTACCAAACTGACAGTGGATAAGGATGGAAGGTTTGGATGTTCACTGTGTTTTATGCCTTTTATACCTGCCCTGGAGAATTTTCAATCTTTGTGAGAGGAATGCACATAAGTTACATCAATAAATTGACTATTTGTGTTGCTTTTTTTTTTTCATTTTTTTATCACAGTACTCTAGAAATTCACTATTGTTTATTTGAACCTGACCAAGTATGAAAGCAATGATAATCCTCAACAGTGGGCATTAGAAGGAGATCATAACAGTATTTGCCATAAGTTTCTGCATGGCATAAATGTGACATAATATATTGTGTATAGTTTTGAAAGACATAACTATATTGCAGAGGTGTTTTCATACTTCTGAAACAATGTTAAGTTAAAGAGGAGAACCTCTAGGTGAGCTCTGTAACAGTACATCTCCTTTGCCTCCCCTAAATAATGATCTTATTGAGGAAATTGCTCCTTAAAGCTTCTGCCTGTTGAGTTTCATTCCTTGTCAATCATTAATGAAGTGGTCATTTAGGAAAAAAGTGCTGGATTAAGCCTGAACAACATGTAAATCCTAATTACACATCCTTCAGTGAAAGTTCATGAATGGCCTGAAGGATCAACACAGACTGTTTGCTCTATCTCCAGCACAGCATTCATTCAGCACAACTTCGTATTTTGTGTTACCTCAAATTCTGGTGATTGGATATTTGTATCTCATAAAATTGACTGCAAAGTCAAATTTAAATCTTCCCAAATTTGTATTTGAATGTAGTATGCCTAAGAGAAACACTTAGAAGATAAAATATTTGGTTAATTGTTACTCAGTAGTTGATCTTAATCAGTAATTATTAATAGCCAACATTAGAATATTAGATGAGTAGTGCTAATTAATTTAAAGAGGATGTTTCCTGTATCTACCTAACTCCATTTATTCACATGATATGTGAAAAAAAATTTAAAACAGCATCCATATAAATAAAGCTTATCTTTGAGAGTCTGCTTAGTTCTCTGTGCTTTAGGGTGTTCATTTTGATTTATATTTACACAATCTGTCAACTGTAGCTGAGAAATCATTCAAAGGTAAAAAATTACAAAGAAGAGATGACTATGAGTGAAATATGAATAAAAGTGAAAGAAAGATTTTTGACTTGCTTTAGTGTTGATATCCTATACTGTCAGTAACTGCAATAAACAGCAGGTCTCTGCAAGGCAGTGATTTTTTAAGCATTAAACTTCTTCATCTGTGTAGGTAGTTTTAGCTACTTCTGCAGTTTCTTTCATGATGGGAAAAATTTTTAATCTCCATGATTCTTTTGTGAATGCTGCTGTAAAAACTCGAACACAAATAGGATAAAAGAACAGAGGATTTTTTATGTGAGTAATTGCCATATGTATGTATATATTTATGTTCTACCAAAGTAAAAGAGGAAGAATTTTCACTTTAGGAACTTGAATCATGCTGGGTTATCTTCAGTAAAACTTAAATTTGGCTTACTGTATTTCAATAGAGGAAACTTACATTTGGAGTTTCTAGATCTTCAATGACTTTTTTGGTCTTAAGAAATCAGTCTCCTTGAATAATATTATAACAAGAATTAGCAGGAAATTCCCCACTATCTGAATAGAATAGGTTCTGATATGACTATATTTTGGTTTTGCTCAGCTAGCTTCCACTGATGATTCTCCTAGGCAGAGGCAATTTTTAAGATCTTGATTCTTAAAGTAATCTTATTTGTAAATATGTCTCCTTATTTTAATTGTTTTGATTTGAAAACAATCTTTATGTTGAGTTATAAAAATAATTGAAGTATTGATAAAGCTGCAAATCTGTGGGTTTTAAATTGTAAGAAATACACAGTTCACTTGGTTTCTACATATTGATCATTCTGAGAATATAAAAACCTTGGTAAAGTGGCAAAGACTGTAAGTTAAAGAAGAGGAAATGAAGCTGAAAAATTAAGCAAGTCTTTGAATTAACATCAGCAAATGAAATCTTAAAATGTATTCACATTTTGAATATTTGGAGTTTTTTTCATATGAACTGTGAAACGTCAAAGTTGGACATTAATCTAATATATTGTGAATACTAAGAATATATTTTTCATATTTAAGAATATTCCAGACCAAATTACAGCTGCTAAAACCAAAGAACATGGAGAGTCTATCAATTTAAACCAGTATATAACAGTAATTTAAAAAGAAATGTGGAAAGAGTAGTAGCATCATCTTCCTGTGGTATTTTGCTTGGCTACAGCTCAGAGAGTGTAGACATTTTCAGGTGCCATTCAGAGCAGTCCTACAAGAAACTGTTGATCAGAAAAGTGAAAGATAAAATTCTTAGTTGTGGGAACCTGAAGTACTGCCCTACTAACAGCTCTCTCAGGCAGTTCAGTCACAGCTAGGTTTTTGGTTATTGACAAATAGCGGCAGGGCTACTGCTGATTAGCTAACAGTGGCCATCCTGCAAGAAGATAAATGGTTCCATGCTCATCTACACCACCATTTCCATGATTACCGTAGAAACAATCAAACATGAGACGTTGCTGTCAAAACTGCAAACTGCAGCAGCAACCATTAACTTCAGAAAGGCTGAGCTTCATGCTTGATCAACCTTAAATTTAACAGTGGGCATTTTTCCTTGTGTTTGGCGATCTGACCTTTTCCAATGGGGCTAAAAAAAGGCTTGAAGTAAGTGTGGATTGTTGGATATTCAGGCTCTGGCTATTATTAGTTTATATCTCACTTTTTTTCTGCCAGTGCATTTATGTTTGCACATGGTCAAGTTTACTTGGCAGAAGGTCAATGGAATATAACGGTGTAATACTTTTTATGTGAGAAGAAATGAAAATGAGATTTCATCATGGTTCTCATGATTGATGAGATTTGTAAAATAAGAGGGAGTCCAATTACTAAACGGTATTTCAGGCAAAAAGATCACTGAGTTTCTCAGTCACTCCTGACTGCTAATCAATTTGTTGAGTGATGATTAAAATGTTTTGCTTTGACCTAAAATGACTTAGCAGTTTGAGTCCTAGCTAAATGGTTCTTTTTGATAAGGAACTGCTTTCCTCTTGTGTATATAAGTCACAGTTCCCTGTTTTAAGATGAAAAATTGTGAGTAGCTCTTTTAGGGGTTTATAAGTCACTCCATTTTTTACTTATTCAAACCAGGAATTTTTCATCTTCACAATACTTAAATAACTTTTCATTCATGAAGGTAGGAAAAGAGGATGAAAAGAGAGAAAAAGAAGATATTAGCATTTTCAGAATTCTTTTTTTTTAAGATCTTCCTCCTTAACATTTTGCCATATTCATTTTCTGTTTTTTAAAGGGTTATTGAGACAATGGTGCCAAAAATATGTTTGTAAATGTAGGTGACTTAATGTTCTATTCCAGATAGTAAACTCATCTTTCTTAGATTAGTGAAAAAAATTAAAAACAACTAAATTGTGACACAAAATATTTTGGATTTTTTTCTGGAAGAAAGATTTCATGCAAGAGTGCCAGCATATTTCTATTTTTTTGCCTGCATTGCTTAAGTCTTATTAAAAAATATATGGTTGTGTATCAATTGTATTATTGTATTACCAATGAGGAATTCCAACTTCCAAAAAAAAAAAAAGAAAATTCTAATAGAATAATGTATCCCATTTTCAGATAGACCAGATTTCACTGCAAGCTCTTCAGATGCATAAAGGTGATGCTTGGGTGCAATCCAGATAAAATGCCGTAGAACAGAACCATCATTCCTAATAGCCTTGGTAATCCTTTTGCAAGAATTTCTAACAGTCAGATAAGAACATACAAAAGTTTAATTTGTTTGGTCTGGGAAAAAAAATGCTGGTACATCAAAATGTCAAAGTAACTGATAACATCAAAGTAAGTAAACCTTTTCCTCACAGTAACATATGAAACTCCTGAACCCATCACTTTCCAAAGTAGATTTATGATATAAAAGCTTTGTGCAGAAGTCAGGTATGATTCAAACACACAATTCTGGCTGAAGTCCCAGATTAGATACTGTACCATTAAATCTGTTACTAGTCTAAAATCCAGACTTCTTGTGTCTGTATGGTTTGTGAAGTGATTCAAAACCAAAGTCTTAGTACTCTTAAACAGGTTTATTTAGGCAAAAGCTAAATTTGCTTTAATTTTTATTTTATCCTAGCTTAAACAAGCTAGGATATATGCTAATTAGAAAATTAATATATGCTCATTTAGAGAGTTGCAATGTCTTTGGAGAGGTCCAAACAATTTTTAAAAATTTTTTACTAGTTTGTATTTCACTATTAATATAGCAGCGAATACAATTGTAAATTTGTAGAATTATTTTTGACTTGATTTTCTTTTCTATTGATCATATTTAAGAGACTGAGTACTCTGGTTCAGGGCATACGGAAATCTATGAGTGTTACTTTTGTAAATTAAGAGGAAAAAGTCATATTCCATATGTAGGGTTGTTTTGATTCACTCTTTCTGAATTTAACTGAATTCTTTAAGTGCCATAAGAAAATACAGAAAGTCAAATGCAGAAAACAGTATCTTGTCTTTAAATGTAGAGGGACATCTATAAGAGCAGAACATACAATACACAGACTTTCTTGAAAAGTGCAAAGGTGGGGGGAAAGCTGAATTAGCTTATCCACTGCCTAGTAGCAGTTCTTTAGAATAGTTTGTTTTGCCCCCAGGCACAAGTTGTGCCAGTGCCCCCTCTCCACATTTACTCGAGGTAGCAGAGCTTTTTGGGAAACCACTCTAAGCAACGCTAAGCAGGAAGTTGGAAATGCAGAGCAAGCAGACTGTTTGCTTGTGGGGAAAAACAATCTGTCTGTGCTCAGAGGAGTAACATCTCACTTTAGCAAGATTTATTGCAGCTTCAAGCTGAAACAAGTTGCTTGATATATATAAAAAAAGAGGATGTGGTTGTCTTGATCAAAGCACTGTCCTAAAGATTAATTGATCTGTGCTGCGTGTTCGGTTTTGTACAGACTTGAAGAAGACAGGTAGCAGTACCCTGCCTCAAATTTTCCATCAATCAAAATGGATGATACTTTCCTACTATTTTAGCTTCCTATGAACAAAAATAATTCTCATAAGGGCTTGAGTGTTGTGCGTCCATAGTTCTGGAAAGAAACTTAAAATACTAATATTCAGTACCTCTATATATCTTCATACTAATGTTTCTCCATTGTATTGTGACCTCTGCCAAGTGGTTGTCCCCTGGTTTGTTTGGATTTAGAGCAATTCACCTGTGTCACGTAATTGGCTGTGAGTATCTTTGTCTTTCATTTCTATGTGCATACATGCAAATGAATTTTTCAACTTGATGTTAGATATACATCATTCATATATGAACTCTGTTATGTATGCATGTATGAAAGCTGATGCCTTTATGAAACTTCAAGGTATTTTAAAAAAATCAGAAAAATGTGTCTAGACCTAGTTGACAACAGATAAATACTTAATAAAAATTAAGAATATTTCTGTATTATATGATCATATGAGAAACATAAAGATTCTCTATATTTACTACATGATAAGGCATGTCTCCTTCTGCGTAGTACCAAATATTTATAATTTTTTCAATTTTCCATGCTAACCTTTTTGCCGATAAGTGCTGTAGCTTGAATATCTTGAGAAAAACCCAGGTGATCTACCAGCAGAGAAGAATTTCTTTAATGAATAAGCCCTTTAATTATGTTCTCGTTCTGCTATATGCTCAAGATTGTAAAATTGCTGGAGAGAAAAGTAAGTAATTGAATAGCAATTTAAGTGTGAATTTATTAAATCAATTAGATTTACAAAAGTAATTTGAGACACAGAGCTGCTATGTTGGGCACACCAAGTATATAAAAATTTAAAATAGATGCTTGTAAGTGCAGCATAGTTTCTAATGGGAATTTGTCTTGGTTAGAATAGTAAAAATGATTGATTCTACGTGTCTTGTAAAGCTTATTCTGTAAGTTATTCTTATCCTAATAGCACCTCAGAGGTAGGCCATTTCATTTCAGATTGCTGGGGAATCTCTAGGCATAATAAAAGATTTAATAAACTGATGAAAATTTATAACAGGGATGGAAATATTTCTGTGCTTTTATTTTCCTGTAAAACAAACATATCTTCTGTACTAACTAATTTGATAAAGCCATTAATTTCTCTACACTCTGAACTTCCATGAACATTATGTTAAATTTTTATGTGTAATGTACTATGTAATATTTTATGTGGTACTTTAGAAAACTAAAGGAAAAATAATTTGTGCAATTTAATGTGTGTGTGTACTGTAACTAGCCAAACATAAAGACAGAAAACGGTTACAAGGGCTTTTGTGATCAATTGCTACATTAGCCTTCCTAAAGACCTGACCTCATACCATGGTCTTATGTGCAGAGTATCAGAGTGTGAGAGAAGTTGCTCTGTATCAAAAGCCACAAAGAATCTAACATGAGCAGTGTGCCTGGTACTCTTTTTTTTTTTTTTTACCTTTCCTGCCTTCAAAATAGTGGGAAAGGATATGCCTTTCATTAATGTGATAAAATAAGATTTAATAGATGCAGAATTTATTGTCTCTAAAGGAAGCAAGATCTCATGATACAATTTCATTGTCCCTCCAGTTTAGTGACCATCAACTTCTCCGTCTGCCTCCCATAAAATATCTGTGATCTTTCAGATCATCAGATTTCCTATCCCATGAGACTCTGTTTCCCTGCTTGCTGTCCAGAGGTACACAATGCCATGAAATACAGCTTTATTATTAGGGTGTTTTTCTTCTTCACCACTTTCAAATGTCCTTTGACATCTGACAATTAGAACTGCAGTCACTGTTTTTATGTTTCTTTTTCTTCCCCTTACCTCCACCAAGTTGCTTGGATATTCAAGATCTTCTCCCTCTCTTCTTATCAATCAGTATTTTAGTTTCCACATTCTGTATATTAATTTTTCACTACTCTCCTCAGTCATCTTCATTCAGGAATTTTTCAGTCTGAACAGGAAGGTTTCATGCCTGATGAACATTTACTATTATAAGATTATTTTTCTTATTACTCCACTGTGTACAAAGTCAGTGTTGGGGCTACATGATACTATCATCATCAAAAGGGGCTAGGAGAGTGAATTAAAAATAATTATTTGCTAAAAAGTATATACATATTCCCACGAAATTCAGTGAAATATAATAAGGATCAAAGCAGTAAACTAACCTGTTCAAGATTAAATAGATAGACCATTTATTTAACTCAAAGTGAGACTCAAAAAACATTTAGTTTAAAAGTACAAAAGTGAGTAGTTGAAATATTATTATCAACAGTTAATTTTTTCCACAGAGGGTGGTCTCAGAACACTAATATAGGAAAATCTATTTGCTATCTGTTTTTAAGGCAATAAAAGAGAAGTATTTGTAGACTACCACTATATTATCTTGGGTACTTTCTGTATGGCCTCTTTGGGCATTAGGCAATCATTTATGGAAGTAAAGTAATAAACCCCTGGTCTTAAAATATTACAGCTCAATGAACATGGAAATATTCTAAAAGTCAGATCCCTATTTTGTAAGATATGAAGTGTTAGAGAAGCTAATGAAAAAAAGTAAGCTTGAACTGCTTGGCTTTATTAAAGTTTCTGTATATATTGAATTTATAACCACAAAGAACAGTGAAATTCGGAGAATGGAAAACTTCTAATTAAAAAGTTCTTAATGTCTAATTGGTTGCTGGAACAGCCAATAGGAAAGCTGATTGGGCATTTTCTCTTGAACAGGTAACAGAATCTCAGAACGGGTAAGGTTGGAAGGGAGCACACTTGGGTCATCTGGTCATATCTTCCTTCTCAGTCAGGGTCTTTCTAGAGCAGCACAGAACTGGATCCAGATGTGTCTTGAATATCTCTGGTGAGGGAGATTCCACAACCTCTCTGGGCAATCTGTTCCAGCGCTTGACCAACTGTAAAGTTCTTCCTCATGTTCAGATGGAACTTCATGTTCATCAGATTTTTATGTTCAGCCATCAGTAGTTGGCTGGGTAATACTTTCCATAATTGGGAAACATTAGCAGCAGTGACACTTAGGAAATTCAGCAATACCTGACTCTTTGCCAGCTTTGGGCATCAACAGGCAGAAATATGTCTCCAAAATCCACAATCCCTACTCTTTGCTGTCACATTACCGGTGGGAGTAAAATGAGTTATATTGCAAATCCCACAGGACGTCCTAGGCCTGACCTCACTATCTTAAGCTAGCAATGAGTTGCCCCATCTTGCACTACCACCCAACTCCGTGCACCACCTTGTGCATCAAATGTGTGCTCTCACATGCTACACCTGCCCCAGCCCCTGACACTCACTAATTATTTGATAGAGCCATTACCCAGCAAACTGGGCAGGGTGTTATGTACTAAAGCACCCAAACCCTTCAGATCACAGCTACAGAGCACTGATGGCTTAAGTAGACACTGCTGCAGATTCCTTCCCTAAGGAGTCTACCTGTTTAAGGATTCAGAAGTATATGCTCTGCTGTGAAGTAGATAAATAGTGTGCAAGTCACCTTAGAGGCATTTTGTTGACCCTTTTAAAGAATTCACCAGTTAGCGGGTATAAAGCAAGTGATGTCTTTCAGAAAACTTTCTGGAAACCAACTAGTGATACTGGTTATCAGGAAAAACTAAAAAAGTTTTATGTACTCACCAGAGTTTGGAGTATGGGAAGGCCTTAAGATTTTGTTCTGTTTCTGAAGGGTCAATGATTTTTTTTCCACATTTTTTTCATCTGCAGTCCCAATGCAAAAATCTGGCAGCATTGTAATTCAAGGAGAGAGTAAATTTGATGAAAAATATAGCCTTTTTGGTTTTTACCTGCATACAAAATGGTCACAGATGAAAGAAATATTTTCTTCTGGTGCAATGTGACTGAACATGTGACCAATATTTTACTAACTAATGCATTTTAGGTGTGAGCTGCTACTTTAGGAAGAAGAAGTATGAATTCTAAGGCCAGTAGATACTGTATTTGAACTGAAATTCTTCTGAGGGCAGATTGTATTCTCTATACACAAGATATTTAATGGCAGGCTTTTAAATTAACATCACCCTGATGGCATGCTTGAAGCCAGGCAAGGTATGGTTGTTAATATTGATGCAACAAGTAATAAAAATCCTGTTACTCTTCAGGCTGGTCTAGTAGAGAATTCCAGAAAAAAGTTGAGATATTGCACATTTCTCAAGGGAATGACAAATAGGAAGACACTTCCTTTCAACTGACCTCAGCAATCATGGCTAAAATCTCACTGAGAGCAGTGCTGGGCTACAGCAGATGTGATAAACATCACAGGGATCCTGGGAATGTGTGAAAATCACAATAATATGCTATGAAAATGTGCCAGCAGAACCATTTCAAGAAGTGGACTATCTTCTTATTTTTCCTCTTACCAGACTTCTTGGGGTCTTCCAAATAGTTATGGAATATAGCAAAAGAAAAAGCATTACACTTATGGTGAGATGTCACTTAAAGAAAAAGTCTTACTGAATATTCTGACCATTGTAAAGGTCAGACAGACTGAGACAGACAGCTGGATCTCGACTGTAACAGGGATGGTGGATGCTATATAGGGCTAGGAAGTGTGCCCATGTTCTTCAGTGAAGCTCTGTTAGCTCAATATCCCAGTGCCCTTATCCATGGTACAAGTAGCCTGAGAGGAATTAACACTTTTGCCTCAATACATTAAGCTCACAAACTAGCATAAAAGTTCAAATTCTCACCGACTTCATTAACAATTATATTTTGGAGTCAAACGTCTGTATTCAAACTCTGTCATTGGGGTAGAAGCCAAAAGGTGAGGTCAGGAGTAGTAGAGACCTTTTCAAATACTATATCTAAATATACCAGAGCTGAGCAATTGATCCTGATTTTTGACAGTTTTTTAATGATTGATTTCAATTTCAGTAGAATGTATCCATGTACAGATTTGCATTTACAAAGAATTGCAGAGTTTAAAATATAATTATGATATTCTGGTGTGTGAATACTGTAATACAGACCGTGCTGGTTTGCTCCCACATAGCTTCTGCTCTTGCTCACTTTGTGGACACACACACATACATACACACACAAGAAAATCTTTGCATTCGTGCATTCCCAGACAGAGTTCTTTGTGACCCTGGGCTGTGCTATGGAGAGTTTTGATAGAGATAAGCTAAAATAGCAATCAATTTTTGTTGCTGCTGTCCTGTTGGTTTTGTTGTTGTTTTCAATTTTTTTTTTTTATTTTTTCAAACAAATGTTTGTTTTCTCAAAGGTTTCTGGTTTTTTTTACAAATTAGTACTGAGCATTTCATGACTTATCTATAGTCAGATTCCTGGCTCATCAGGTAGGTAAAAAGGATAAAATTCTTAGTATTTTTCACTGTTTTACCACTTTATGTAAAAATACGGCTTGCTTTGACAGAAGGTTTTTAGAAACGTTAGGAGATAACAGACCTAAGGCTATCATGATGGCTCTTTATCACAATCTCGATTGATGTAATTGAATCCCACACCTGTGAAACAAAAGGCAGTAAAAGAGTGTTTCTCCAGTTACCTGGTGTGCCTGGACCATGCAGTACTCTTGGCATTGCATGAAACATTGGCAAAACTTGTGGTATTGAACAGATCAAAAGGAGTTCTTGCTGTAATTTCCAGATTGAAAGTTAGATACATGTTGAGAAATCATTTCTGCTTCCTCCTTCAGCTGTGACTTCTAAGATTAGGTTGCCATGTGTGTGTAGGACTGAAACACTCTAGTGTGGATAAATGGTGTCATTGCATGCCAATATTAAACTTTGCCCATTTTTTCACTTATCAACTTGACTTACAAAGGAGAGGTCACTGTTTGAAAAATACATTTTTATTCAGTCACCCCAAAAGTAAACACTTTGTTCCAGATAATAAGGAAATTCTTCTTTGTCTCTGGTGCACATTTTTCTGCTTTTCTGAGAATCAGTGATCTTCTGGGGTTGGTATACAGGTGATTCCTGGTGACTCTTGAAGGTCTCATGGCATTCAAAGCATCTGTGTAACATTTATTTCTAGGTCCCTATGTAAATAAAGACAGCTACCCTCATCCAGACAATATTTTTGCATCAATTGCTATGGAAGCACAACTGATAAACAGAATCCTGTAAACTGTTTCAGACATGTTAATGCATGTGTTTATAGCAGCTGAAGCAATTTGCAGCAGGTAAAATATAGACATAGAGAAATTAGAACAATTTTTAAAATAATGTCTCAACATTCAGAATTCACACACTAAACTTTGTATACTAGTTTTTTGCTTAATCAATTTTTAATCTTTTCTTTTACTTAATCATAGCTTTTTACAGACACTTATTTCTAAAGTGCTCTGGTTCTGTCAGAGAATCAGATGTAAGTATTTTCAAGTATTTGGAGGAAATCTTGTCAGCTCTGAGAGTCATAGATTCAGTAACCTATTTCAAGGTTCTTAGATTATTCCAGGACACTTCTCCTGACAGTACTGTCTATATATTTTTTTAATTTTATAAATTTTTATTTATTTGCGTGAGGGAAGGGAGAGAATTCAGCCTGTTAATATTAAATTACTGTAGAATTCTAACATGTTTGTAGGTAATTAATATTACTGATAGGGGTCTGCTCTCTAAAAGAGGGTGAATATTTTTACTCCTTAGCTCAGAAAGGGAGTGGGTTGTATAAACTTGGTCTTCTGGATGTGAGCTGGTAACAGCAATTAGCTGAAAAATAGACTGTATTTAAAAAAGCCATTTACTATGTAATAACTATTTGCTATAATGGTACTATTTCTCAGTTACTTTTAATTGAATAGAAATATCCATTTTGTCTTTCTTTCAGTCTCAAACTTTCCTTCCTGCATGAATGCAGTTCAGACTTCAAATGTAACTTTGGATACAAATAATGAAACTCATTTAACTTAATTTAGCAGAATGGGCTATTTTAAGATACAGTTCATTTCATCCTAAAGTGGAGGTCTCTCTGAAAATTTCTGTTATCTAACAGAAACAAGTCACACATGCAACATCAATATAGTGGATGAGGTATGAGTGTTTAAGGTCTAGAAATTATTAATTCACTGCACTCAGAAGTTCAAAACAAGTTTCATTCAGTTCCGTCATTACAAATGTCATTCTGACGTATTGTTGACCATTTGTGAACTACAGGAGCTGAAAATTACAGTAATAGATGGTGAATAGGAATATGGACCATTTCTTTCATAAAATTACTAATGTGGCTTTTTTTCAATACTAAGAATAATTAACACTATGGTAGTCAATAATAGTTGTTCAACTTTGCTGATGGGGCAGGTTTTTTCAAATTTTACTTTCAGTCAAGTTTCATATTATTTATATTCTATGTTGTTTAGGATAATGATCACTTCTTCTGTTTTCTCTTACCAGACTGTGATGGTACTGTACGTTTTTAGTCCAATGGTACCAAACACCAATGTGATAAAAAACACAGCATTTGTTCTTAAGTCACGTTCACACATTTACAGGCTCTAATGCTTTTTTTTGTTTTGTTTTAAAAGCTGGTTCCATCATCTGCCTCTACAAACTAAAAATGTTAAATAAACCATACTGTCATTTCTCCACCTACAACAAAATTATTGTTTCTAACCAAATGCCAATAACTATCACAAGGGAGGGATGGTATTGTCTCAATGTACATATATAACATTAATTTTTAGGAGGAAATAGCAGTTTGTGTGCAGGATTGGTAGGTCAGCACAAGATCATCGTGGTAGTATCACAGGGCAGTTTTTTTAAATCTCTTCTTTTTTTTTTTCAAGCACCCTCTGCCACTGCTTACATTTCAAATACAAAAACATACTTGTAAATATAAATGCATTTTATTATCATAAATAAAGCAGGAATATTTTAAAATAATTCTTTAAAAAGTATCTATCTCTGAAATTCTTACCCTAGATATAGCAGATGTGGACAGATACAGACTTAAAAAACCCACAAATGTATAATTATACAGTGTCTTTGTCCATACATAGTGGGAAATATTGTAATGCTTTTTTCCCAGCAGTAGTCAGATTCCTTCGCCTAACTGTAGATAAGATCTGGGAGTAACAGTAGTATTTTTTTTCTGTTCTTAGTTAAAATCTTAAAAAAATTTACACCAAGTTAAAAATGGAGGATTAAGAAAAACCGGGGAAACTGATATATACAAAGAAAGTAGTAGAAGGGCTTGAAACTGAAGCTAAATTGCTGAGAATTCTCAGGTAGTTTTAGGGACCTAAGATATTCAAAAGTTGAGGTACATCAAAATAGAAGTTACTAGCAGTATAATATTTTATCAGAAGCAGTGGGCTGGCAAGGTTTTGAAAATTTATATATTTATTGGAAATTAATCAAGGCTTATATCTGAATTTAGACAAGGCTCAGACTAATCCACTTTTGAAACTGTTCTTTCTATATCTTTCCTCTATAAGCATATTTGCTTTCCTGCCTCTGTGTGTGAGTGTATATACAAAATTTGAAATGCCTGTATTTGTATAAGTAATTGAGACCATGACAGGCTGCATTATTTTAAGGTAAAATCTTAATGCTTCTTAAAAAAATATTTAAGTAAGTTTCAGCAGTCATGTTAGTATAAATCAAAAAAAGCTGATATTTCCTCAAGTCCCAGGATTACTTACTTTGAGGAGAAGTGAAGGAGTTATAAGTTAAAATTGTTATCAAGAAGGGAATTAAACTACAGTTAGGTATTGGGCAAAATTACTAGGCATAATTAACTTTAATTGTAAATAAATTTTAGTGGGTTTTCAAAATTCAGTTATAAGATCCTCACGAATACCTAATTTTATACTTCTCTCAAAAGAGACATTATTTGAAACAGATCAGTCTTTACCTTTAAACCTGTATGTGCAAGGTATTTATTCTTCCTTCTGTCCTCGTTCTGAAAATAATCTGGCTTAATAACAGCTCTTGCACCGATCTCAGAGTAAAGGTTTCTTGTTCCTGTTGTTGTGAGTAAAGTATGGTTAGCAAGACCATGAAAGTAGCTGCCTTTCATTCTCTGCAAAATGGCTGGAATTTCATCATTGCACTTCATTTCAAGGATCACTCTTCATCTAAAAGTGTATGGAAGTTCTGTGTTTGCTCTCCTCTGAATTCATGGAAAGGGACAGAGAGAGGTGAATCACAAGCTGGATTTTGAAACCTATAACAGTCCTTTGTGTAATCCTGCTCGTGATACAATGTAAAGAAGGCCTCTCCCTATCATTAACCTTTGAGTTTCTCTTTCTTTTATAGAAGTGTGTAGGGATAAACATTTTCTTATCAAACAATATCACCCTTGTAAAAAACCACAATGCATAAAAACTCAGGTGGAGGTGAAGTAAAAATAAAGAAGTTCTTCCCTTATCCTGAAGAATAAGTGTCATTTTTCCTTGAGCTTTTGTTTGGTTTTTCATTTCCTGTGATTGAATTTTTTCTGACAGTCAAATCCACACAAAGACCAGACCCAAGCAAACAGATTTCAAAGAAAAGATAGGAAATGATAGGAATAATAGGAAAATATGGGATGGTGGGCACTGAAAGGATTTTTTAGGCTTATTTTGAGTATTTTGGATTTGGGTGTTTTGTTTGGTTTAGTTTGTGGGGTTTTTTGTCCGTTTTAAGATCAAATTCTTGCTGTATATATTCGTGTGTAAAAACTTCAATTGCCCCATTTAAGATGGGAAAACTAAACTTTGTCTCACAGCTTGCTTTTTCATGATCTTCCTTAGCCTTAATGTGAGCCTCACCATTGCTTTAACAGGTGACCCAACAGATTGCTCATAGTTTAGGTACACACATGCAACTGTTCATGGCGTTAACTGTCACAGCTCCTGAGCTCTTTAAAACTCTGAGTAGTTGATCAAGAAGCACTACAGTCGGTAGGGTTACCTTTCCAGGGAAAAGACTCCAATTGCAGATTGCATTAGGAACCTTGTCTTTATATTTTTTATCAATAATGTCTGTACAGTACCAATAAAGTACAGTAGTACATTATGAGTGAATGCACATATATTTGGGATACCTGCTCAAACACTTTTTAGTGATAAGGGTACCTGATCAAAAGTGTTTGGAGACCTCTTTCCTAGATCTTCTCCAGAGGTACCTTCCAACCTCAGCACTTCTATGACTTTTTGATTCTGATATTAATCAGCACTTTTTCTAGAATTGTCAGGAAAGGGTTTATATAAGTAATTACCACAAAATAATTTAACTTCCTTTTCTAAAATACACGTTGCATTACTATACATGGGGTTTTTTTATAAAACTACCCCTCATCTAGAACCTTTTTCGTTGTGTGAAAAGACAGGTTTCAAGTCTATAATATTGCTTACCTATTGAATTCCCTGATACTAAGTAAAAACCTTCTCTCTGATCTTTCTGGAGTAATAAGTAAAACACAGGAAAAATGCTTATGGTACTGGAAGAATATAGTTTCCTATATTACTTTAAAAAAAAAAAAAACCTGTATAAAGGGAGAGAGAACTTGTATTTTTAAAGTGTCACATTTATTTAAGTTCTTTTCCCTAACACAGCAGTTTATCAGTGATTTAGCAAAAAGCATGAAGAGTCTGTTTTCACTTTAAATCTGAGTGGTAGGAATAAAGGGATAAGACTAAATGCTAAAGTAATTTTCTTTAGATAGCACTTAACCACAACATATTCGCTGTTAATATTTGTTGCACAAAAGAATTTTACTTAATGGTACAGGCAGTATGTCTTTAACACACCACAAAAGTAGTTTGCTGTTTTCTGTTTTATTGTCTTGTGCATTCAGATGAAATGCGCAATTTTGTGATTATTTGTATTCTGAAACTCATAGGAATATGAAAAGTTCTTAGTTTTTCTGACTGCTACTTTTCCTTTTACTACAGGATACATATTAATTTTCTCTGTCCCTCTTAGGAGTACATTTATATAGCCATACCTTAACCTAGCAGGTTTTGAAGGGACATTTGACATGCAGTTAATATTCAATCTGATTTATGCAGATTAATGCAACAATCTGATGTGCTGTCAGATTTTCTCATTATTTTGTGCACTGTTTAGGACATGAATCATTGAAGTGATCAAGGCAAGTAAGTGTGATTCCAAACACTATTGACAGTGAGCTGATAGAAAAGTCTACAATTTCAAGGATAAAAGGGTGCATTTTTTCTTTAGATTTTCTATTCTCAAGTGAAATAAATTTTACAGTGCACGTTAAAAATATGTAGCACTCAAGTTTTGTATGTGAGATTATGTTTATGTACAGCTCTAGATATTGCTGCAAATAGGAATATTACCTTGTTTCCAATGAGGTAATAGCTCATTATTATAGTATATTCCTGTACAATGGAGTGTGTTTTCTTTTTTCCTATGGCTGTAAATGTTTCAATGCTATCCTATGGCTTTAGATTAAACTCTTTATGATGATTTAGAAAAACTAAATTTTTCTCATGAGAGACAATAAAAAGATACTCCTATAAAGATTTACATCAAAATTTTTTTTTTCTGTATAAAAACACATACAACTGGAGTATGCATGCTGAACAAGGTGTAAGCAATACCAGTTATTTATAAACAAAAAGAATGTTTTATACCCAAAACAACATGTTGATCATACTAACAAAGAGAGCTTTGATGCAGAAATTTTTCCTCTCAATAAATAAAATCAGAAACACTTCTATTATTCTAACACTGCTAGGCTGTTGTAGGATGCTGCTCCATTAACTTATTTCTTTTGTAAGCAGGAATTTTCCCTGAGGCTCTACTCTCTGCAGTGTCTTGTAGCCTGTCTTCTGAATGAGTAAATAATAGGGGTGTTTTATTTGCATAGTCATTTTGAACTGCATTTAGTTTTCCAAAACTCCTTGTGTTAACAGGTTTGTGTTTTCACTTTAACCAAAAAAACCCCAACCAAAGACAAAAAAAAAATTAAGAATGGAAATGTCAAGAGTAATGGTAAGCCTATCTCCTGTACTTTCTGACAGTAAGTTGCATTTATGGATGCAGTGAGATTTGTGTTTCACAGAAGTAGTTGAACTGATTTAAGTTTTTCAAATACTGGAAATATGCTTAAGCATCATCTTTACTGTATTTAATCTCAGTGAAAAATTAGACTCTTTACACTTGAAAACTGGTGGTTGTAATGGTAGGGACTAAAGAAGTGAGTATCTATGAACAAAGAAGCAACAGAACAGGACCATTAAATCTGTGGATTGAAAATGAAATTGGCTAAAATCTTGCTTTGGGCATACTAGATGACCAAGTGGTTAATGACTTCTACATATGGTAGAAGCAGTCTCACATTCACAGATCTTGGTCCTTATGGGGACTTCAATCACCCCAATAAATGCTGGTTAATATTCAGTGATCTTCTCTGAGCTCTCGAGTGGTCCATCCCATTGAGAAGGAAATTGGGTAAAAATCCTAGGAGGCCTGTGTGGGTGAACAACGAGATCCTGGCAACACTCAAATGTGGAAAGGAATTCTACTGAGGGTGGAAGTAAGGACAGGTAATTTGGGAGGAATACAGAGACTGCCTGAGCATGCAGAGATACAGCTAGGAAAGCCAAGACCCAAGTGGAATTTAATCAGGCCAGGGATGTCAAGGGCAGCAAGAAGGGCTTCTGTAAGTACATAAGTGACAAAAAAAAACTAAGTAGAATTTGAATCTTCTACTAAAGGGGGGTGGGGGGGAGCAGTGACAAAGGATATGGAAAAGGCCATGGTCTTGAATGGTGTCTTCACCTCACACTTTACGAGCAAGATCAGCTTTCAAGAATACCAGGGAAAAAGTCTGGAGAAATAAAAATGTACACTTGCTGGAAGTGGATCAGATCAGAAAATACATAAGAAAACTGGACATACATAAGTCTCTGGGCTCTGATGGGATGCAACCACAAGTGCTGAGGGAGCTGGTTATTGTCATTGCCAAGGCCACTTGATAATCTTTGTAAAACAATAGTGGTTGAGAAAGATGCCCGAGGACTGGAGGAATGTGGCACTCATTTTCAGGAGGGGCAAGAAAGAGGACACAGAGAATTACAGGCCAGTCAGCCTCACCTTCGTCCCTGGAAAGGTGATAGAGCAAATAGCTTCCAGGCAAGGACAAGGAGTTCATTGGGTGTAGTCAGCATGGACTCTAAAAGAGGAACACCTGCTTGACTAGCAGGGAGAACCTGTCAAACCTATTGGGTTAATTTTGTGAATACTAGGATCTGAACTGGAGCGATATGCAATGCATATGCTTATGCAAATGAAGTGATCTTCATAATAAAAAATATTTGAGAAAAGAGAGTGGATTGCATGAGAAATATCTAATTGTAGGTCTTTCATTCAGGACCTTTTCTGATGGTTTTTGCACTACAGTTTTTCTTCTGCGAAGTCATTCAAGGTGAAGCCTTGAAGCTTCCAATTGCAAATGAGATAATCAAACTCCTATTAGGCAGTCAAGACTCATGATTTTCAGATTTTGGCCGTGATTACAGTTTGGTCACTAGATTTTGTGGCTCCAAAAGAGGGAAAGACATAGTAAAGATGAATAATTTTGGCCTGCATCATGCAAGGAGGAAAAATGCAGATGACTAACTAACTGGTTAATCACTAGGAGCAAATGCAGTTTTTCATAGTTTTTAAGTGAGAAAGTCTATGAAAGGAATAAAATTAAATAAAATAAATTTTTAAAATTAAATAAAAATTTTATATAATACTAAAATATTAAAAAATAAAATTAAAAATTAAATCATTCTTTTCCTTATTCATTTTTATTAGGATCATGGACTAGACTAATATATAATGTAAATTTGTAAAAATTGTCCCAAACCATTGAATAGTTTCAATCCATCAGATTTATAAGATTGTGAGCTGTGCTGATGAAGAACAGACATGATAACAGCTTCATTTCTTTCAAAAGGATCTCTAGCACATATATAGTTAGGAAAGCTGATGAAATCTGAGGACAAGTTAAATGTACAGCATCATGCTAGCATTTATTTGAAATGAAATAAAATTCTCAGCCCAACAGATTTGAAATTTTTTTCTGCAGGGTTCCAGGTGACAGAGCCTGTATAACAAGTTTAGCAGGAACTTCTCTGCACATACATGATTATAATGAGTGAAAATAATTTAAAAGATTATATCTAAACATAAGAAATAATTGAATGATCTTAGACATTACTAAGAGGATTTCATTTTTATAAATAATTCTGTTAGCTGAATATCTGGCCCTTCACAAAGCTCCTAAGATGAATATTTTTCCTGCGAAATAGGAAAAAAATAAAGGATGTCTCCACCTGGAATAGTACCAATAAATTTTCTGTATTCTAGAGTCATATCTTGTTATAGGTGAAAAAATAAATTGGCACTGCTTCTGTTTTTAAGTGCTTTCCCTGAAAATAAGCAAAATTGTCTTTCATCAAGATATAATACTCCTCAAATTTAGATCAATATTGTCTGAGTAAGCCTACTAGGATCAAACATTAAAATTCTTACAGATTTACCTTTTTATCTTTCACTGACTTGAAGGCCACTACAACTTTATACCCTGGACATTTTAAGAAAAATATTAGCAGAAAAAAGGCTCAATATATTTATTTTCTGTTCAACATTGCTGTAAGGTAGACAATTTGAAGGCATGGTCAGTGTGAGATTCAGTTTTTCAAGTTTCTTCTTTATTTCAACAACAAGCAATATTCAAATGTGTGTAATAATAGTGCACTGTTCTATATGTACAATTTTAGATTATGTTTTTATGGTAAGGTGGATGAAGATTTAAAACAAAGCAGTTGTTACACGGATAAAGCAAGGCCACCCTCCTTGTGAAATTCCTTCCCATAAAAAGGGCCACTTTGTCTGTGTGGAATTAAAATTTATTGTCCTACTGTTGAACTACGAGTCCTTCAAAAGAGTATGAATTCACTTGAGAGAGTGATAGACAAAAAATTTAAGAGTGAAAAGAAACTTCAGAGAGATATTAAAAGTAAGATTAATCAAATATTTTATTAAATTTTGTTTTAGATAAATGTCATAAAAACTTCTAGGAGATATTTGAGGTCATGGAGGTCACTGTCGTAACAGATGATAAAGCACTGAATTAAGACTCAGAAAGTTTGAATTCTCATTCTAGTCCTGCCATTGATGCATCATGATGTCAAAAGTGTCACTTGTTTGTGCTTCAAACTGACAGCCTTGAAAATAGAGATAATTGCATGTCTCGAGTCAGGCCTCTTCTGATATACTCGTGTTTTACAGCGTACCATTTCAACTGACTACAAACCATGGGACAAAACCCAAATCTGAAATAACAGATTCCTTTTCCTTCAGAATTTTAATTCTCCAAATAACAATTATCAGTATAAAATATTGTCCATTTCAGATGTGATACCAGGTTCTACTCTCCCATGTCTCCAGCCTGGCAGGTCATGCTTTAAGTCATTTTAATGGCAATTCAAGATTCTTACTGTTTAGAAGATTGGGAGGATTTCTCTGAGAGTCAATTGTTTAAAGATAATCTATTGAATGTCTAATCCTCCAAAAGAGGCACGGGGCCAAGGTACTGACCACTTGAAGTGACTAGATCCCATGGCTCAAAAGGTTTAATTGCTGTTGAGCCAAACTCTGCCCATTGATTTTACTGCGATGATATGACTGCAACAGATGGCAGAATTTGTCTTGTGTTTCTCTGGCCTCCTTCCAAACTGGGTAATTACATTCTACATAGCTACAGTTATGTACAATTTCAGTTCAATTCAGTATTTTTCATCCTCTTCATTGCTAAGCAGTTTTCATTCTTGAGGAACCTGTTTGGGTATTTTTATGGGTTCATAGATGATACTTTTCTACAGTTAAACCGGTATTTTTTATTTATAGCAAAGTAGCATGCTAAGAATCTCTCTACACTGAAACAAACACAAAACAGGTTTTGAGAATCTTGGAGTCTATTTAGATTGTTACAATTCTAACATATTAAAGCATGCCTGGCAACTGTGTTTACACAATGTGAAATGTATTGCCACTGTAACAGCCACCACTTCCAGTCCTGCAAACAAACTGAATTAAGGATGATGTGCTTTGTAATGGAATAAAAATAAATCATTTTGCCACCAAACAACATTTATTTCATCTGAACCTCCCCCAAACAAAACCACTCAAACAAACAAACAAACAAATGAAACAAAGCAAAAGAAAAGAAAACAAAATGCTTTTTATTAACAAAGTATTATTGTGTTCCAAAACACATTGCTAATGACTTGCTTCACTCTTTTCATAATTTTGTTTAAGAACAACAGTTGCAAAACAAGAAAATTCTGCTGCAAGTTCTAGTCTAAAGATAGGAAAACAATAACCAGAATAAATCATGTACAGAAAATAAATATTGCTCTGTGAGGAAAAATTTATGCATGTAAGCCTAGGCTAGTGAAGTACTTTCAAAAGTAATTACAATGATTGCAAATCTTACTACAACTAATTCTACATTTAGTGAGAGCCTTGTTCTCATACCTGTTAATGTTACCTTAGAAACATCCTTTTCAGAGTCCTTGAAGAATTCCCACTCCTCTACTCTCTGTCATAAGTATCAAGAAAGAACTTTTACTGTACCAGATATTAGGCTAATTATATTGTTTTGAGGTGTTTACTATTTAGACTTCACTATTCAACTGTGGACATAACCTTAGTTGTTATTTAAATTCAGCAAGTGAGATTCTGGTGTTCCCATCCTGTGTTTTTATAAAAGTATACCGAAATTTTTTGATTTAAATGCTTATAGTTCCAATAAACATTTCAAGTTATTTGAAATCTGTCAAATTGGAATACTTATCAGCTTTTCCAGTTTCTTTGTACTTAGATGCTTGTTTATTTCTTAACCTTTTAATATCATCCATCATTGCAATTGTGATGTATCTACTAAAAGTCCTCTGATTTAACATTTACATTTAGTTGAAGCAAACAATGCAAATTTGTGTAGTTCTACATATGATCTCATGGAGATATTAAGAATGACTACATTCCTTTCCTTCCAGATGCAGATTCACTGTAGTAAGGAATTAAGGCATATGTTGTAATCCCATTGAACCCATTTATCTGAAACTGCTCAGAAATTCACAGGGTATCTTCAGGGATTCCAGAGGTCATGATTAGGAAAGACAGTTACATAACTTTAGCTTTCTTAATTACTTCTCTTTTAAAGAGTTTTATTCTCTTGACTCCTTTACTGTGACTAAACGCTCTGGCTGGGACATGTTTTATTATTTCTTAGGGACTATGCTAACATGGCTCATTTTGTGGCTTTTGTTCACAGTAAGCTATATGTAATGATAGTTAGATCCTTCCGGATAAGTTCATGATGTTATCCTGGTGTGAATAGAACTTGTAGTAAATGAATCAGGTGTGCTTTGGATGAAATAATCTATTTGGTCTATTTTGTATAAAATGAAACTCCCTACCTGCATTATGTGTAGGAGGAACTCTCTTGTACACTGAAAACTCACTAAGAGAAGGCAATGTTTGGTTTCTCCCCTCATCAGCATGGTAGCCACTGTCCCAGTTATTGCCAGTAACATTCATGCATGGTTGGAGAGGCAGGTGAATCATGCTGCTAGTTGTTGGGAAGTAACTGAAGAAATTAAGAGCATTTGAACTTTTAAACTGAAAACTTGTCCATTACATGTAGACAAGAAGTTGGAGGCCATCAAAGTTTTTATACTGAATTTATTTCCTGCTTCCCCCAGTTTGAGTTTGGTGAATGCCATGCTGTGACAACTGCTGACTTCCCCAACACTGCTGTGAATGGCTCTTAAAAAAACTTTTATTTTCTTTAAAGTCTAGGTTGTCCATGTTTATTTAATTTGCTCTCCTTTTAAATAAATAAGTTTCACTCTTCTGAAAAAACTAAAGTAGCACAAATGTTTTCTTTCTCTCTCCCATTCAGCACCTGCCTGTTTATTGGTTCTAATTCTTGAAAATAAGTATTATTATTATTATTATTATTATTATTATTACTATTATTGCTATTATTATCATTGGTGAACATCATCAGTTTTCTTGTGTCTTGTGGAAAATTGCTTCCTTCATACAGTTACTGAGATGGCTATCACTGTTAATTCTGTCAAGCTCTGACAATGAATTATATTATCATGATTTAGTTCCCTTGTGAAAACAATGAGTAACATAGCTCTAGGATATGTACATGTGACATGACAAGACAAAAGTTACTAATACTTGTGTACAGAAATGATCCATTTAATTATTGAATATTCATGATTTTTTATTTTGTACTCTGTTTCTAGGGACCTTTTCATGTCCAGTCAAAACATAAAAGTGAGGCTGGTTTTGCTTCAAAATGAAGCCAGGCAAAACTGCCACATCTAGTGGAAAACTTAACAAGTTCTCTATGCCTTCTGTTTGTAGGCAGAAGAGTTTAAAAAGGTCATCCAAATGAATATTTTTTTCCTCATGCTCCAAGTTGGTTGAAGAGGTAGTATTCCTTTTACTGAAATATACATATGAAGCAGAGCTGTCAGACTCTTTCCCTGTGCACTTTTGAGTGGTCTGTTAAATTCAGTCAATGTCATTGACCTGTCAAAGGATGGTAGAATATTTTATCCTTTATTCCAAGGTAATCAAGCAACAGTATCTGTAGAACAGCAGTTTCTACCATGACTGATAACAGTCAGAAATACAATACAATCATAGAAACAAAAAAAAATAATGTGTCATGTTTGTACAGAGCCATAAGAATAAAAGAATAGATCTGGAAGTACTGAAGAACAGCTTGTTCAAAAGCATTTCTTTTTTTTCACATGCTCTTTGTTTTAGTTAAATTGTTGTATACAAATTATTTCTCTTTAGCAACTAGTGGAGTGAAAGTTGCACAGAAATGTAAGAGTTTTTTCCATTTGAATTTGTATTTCAAGTAATTTTTGATATGGGACATTGTCCATATCTGAATCATATTTCCTGTGATGCAAATTTGTCTTATGTAATGCACAGTAATGCATATAGTCTGATTGATGAGAATACACTAAATTAGGATTGAGTACCATTCCATAAAATCAATATTTTTAAAAGTGATTTAGTATATATAAATTCATGTCAGTTTAAAGAACCAAATCCTTTTTTTTTTTTTTTTTTAATCTTGGTATATCAAACATTTTAGTTTCAATTTCAGTAGGACATGTTTTCAAGAATTGTAGTTTATGGTATTTTATGTTGTATGACAGATTATGAAAGGCTTTTGAATTATCTTGGAAGAAAAATGACATCTTGTAAACCAATAAGATATATTTCAGTATGCCAATCACCACGTTCTTCTACTGCCTTTGTCTAGAAAAGAATCAGAATACTTTACAAGAGGCTTGCTACTGGTTGCAAAGAATCTCTTGAATCCGAATGGTTTCTTAGCCATTATATCAACCCTCTCATTAAAAGATTTTCCTCTATTTTATTAAATGTTGTCACTGTGGGTATGTATGCACATGAATACACTCAGAATTATTTTCAGAAGTATAAATGCAAGATTTTAACCCCCCAGGTTATGCCTTTTAGAAACTTGACACATTATAATCACTTCTCCTTCAAGATTCATTTTTGTTCTTGAGACTAAGAATGCCTACCTCATTCCATCAACAGTGTCTAAGAGTACACAAGGCCATGGAGCATGGAAAGCAGCTCAAGCTCAGCTAGAACTTTTCTGATGACTCCTTTAAAAAAATGATGGTTATACATTGGTTGTCAATGTATCAAAACAAACAAAAAAAAAGTTTCATCCATTACCATTTTCCATTGGAGAGATTTCATAGGGTTCAAATTACAGTCCTGTAACAAAAATTATATGTGACCTATTTCTAAACCATCTCTGCAGTATATATTGCATTTCCAGTCCTGTGAATGTTCTGTTATCAGTGGCACAGAAACAGGAGAAATACACTAAGATAAAGAAATGTCCTTGTCTGTCATTAAGAGGAAAAATGCGTGTAATGTCCTGTTGTCCATAACCTTTCATGTAATATTTTAATGGAAGAATTTCAAGGTAGCTAAGAGAACAGGATTTCTACATACAGCCTAGAACATACTGTACAATGTTATGCAATAAAACATGACATAAAATCTGACAACTTTTATTTCAGGCATGAGAAGCAGAATACTACTTCTTGAAGTTAAACATTTTCAAAAGTGAAACATGTACCTATATAGAGAACAGCTTCAAATATTCTTGGATGTTACTTTGCACTATAACCAACATGAAAGTAAAAAATGTGCTTGGGATATTTGAAAATCAGTCTATTTATTTTGAACTTAGTGTTTTGCTAATAGAGATTTAAAAGCTACAGCAGTACCTGTATTAAACAGGAAGAAGCAAAAGTAAACCTGCAAATTCAGTCTAGGCATCTGAAAAGTATTTAGACAGCATTAACTCTTGGCTCTCAATGGTGATGTTTAAATGGGTAGATTAAGGGAAGATGAACTATATATTGATTTGCTTTGCACTTCACAATGACAGTTGATTTTTTTTTTTTTTAATTTTCTGTTTTGCATCTGTGTTTCAAATCTAAAATGTTGGGTTTAAGGTCAGATGGATGTAGCAATGTTAAGACAAAGTGCAGGCAAGCAGTGGTGTTCCTGAAAGGAAAAAATCTGTGCTCCTGCAGAAGAACTTTCATGAGGGACATCTAATTTTGCATATCATACTGTGACAATATAGTCTGTTCTTAATTGTTCTTGGAGAAAGAAGGAGACAATTAGCAATGCGTTAAATCCAAAATATTTAACATTTATTCCGTTTCTAAATATCTTTTCAGTTATTTGCCCCACCTTCTGAAACAGCAGATCAGATGGCTATGTAAGGGTTTTTTATTGTCAATTCTGCCAGCTACGTTACAAAAAGTGGTTACCACAAGTAAACAGTTAAGCTCTTAAATAAAATGTTCTTCCTGCTTTTGTGGTGTTACCTTCTCAGGATAGTTGAAGGCTTATGTATTT
The DNA here is from genome assembly GCF_020740725.1 of Corvus hawaiiensis. Lineage (NCBI taxonomy): Eukaryota > Metazoa > Chordata > Aves > Passeriformes > Corvidae > Corvus > Corvus hawaiiensis. Next base: position 10,034,513 of record NC_063242.1, on the reverse strand, counting down.
CATAAACCAATAAAGTGTTAATTAATATACTAAAACTGGCAGACAAATTTGTGGGGTCTGAGTGTGGTTTTGAAAGAATCTGCAGATACTGGAAAAGCTCCAAACCACATAGGAGATCTCTATATTCATGACAGCAGATGGGATTTTGTTTGAAAATGCAGGGTTGCAATAAAAATTTGGGCTACTGCTGGAGTTGCTCGGTTCCATGAGCTTTTAATGACCAGATGTTTTCTGTATACATGCTTACCCTGAATGTTAAAACATCCTTTTCAAACAACTTTTCTGTTTATTACTGTTTATTTACTTTATAGTGCTACACCCAACTATGGAACAATATTAAACAAAGGTGTGCGACAGTACAATACTGGTTTTACCCAAGCAAATAGACATAGGTAAAATAGCCTAGAAACATCTAAATAAAAAAAGAGGTTTAATTCTTTGTATTTCTTTTCTTTTTGTACTTAGTAGTCATAAAGAAATAAGTCACTGTATGGACTAATAAAGGCCTTACATAAAAACAAATGAGATGATAGAAGAGAAATTCACCATTCACCATTTCTTGAAAAGGAATACACATAAATGTCACAGATTGTGCTGTGTTGGCATTGTTGTTAAAGTACTGACGTCAGGTTGCATGAGGTATAAATTATAGACCTATGAAGTCCCAATAGACAGTAATTAAATTTGTGGGATTGTTACAGAACATTATGTAACTAGTAAGATACTCAGAGACTTTTGTCTGTGACTGTGCTGCCTATGACTATGGTCTATGACTGCCTTAATCTTTCTACACATCTCCAACGTACATCATTTCTTCAGAATTAAGTATCTTTTTAACCTAAAGAAGTTTTTTTGTAGAAAAAATAATAAAATAATACAAAATAGTGGTAGGATACCAGTTATGCTGTATTATGCGCTTAAATAGAATTATTGCAGCTAAGCACTGTGTTTGACACTTGCCTGCATCTTCCTGTACACTCAGTTTTTTTAAATGTGTTCCTACACTCCCAACCAAGATATTTTCCACAGTTTTCCTGCTGAAAATGTCCTGTTGTTGCCTTGCAGTCAAGTAAAAGTTACCTAGCATTTTAGTGAGAAGATAATTTATCAGGAAGTAATCCTGATGCCTAAATTCTTCATAGAAGAGAAATCATCTTTAATCTGCTTCTCTCTGAGTCTTAAGGGCAGCCAAGTGAACTGTCTTCATGCATTTCAGAAGTAGAATCTTCATGCTGTCAGAAGACTATTTTATGACAACATAATTATCTTTCTATCTTTTGATAATAATTCTACCTAATATATAAAAGTGCTATACATTATGTAAGAAATGCAGGTATTATTTAGCTTAAATGTCATTCATTTTTTTATGCAAATCAAAATCCTTTTTGTATGTTACTTCAGAGATATTTCCAATTTTGGCTGATATTTTAAAATTTTTTTTGTGATTTATGTTTAAAATAAAAGAATATTTTCAAAAAGATATCTTTTAATGCCCACTAGATTTAGTAGAATAATAGTTTCAGTTCAAGGAACTAGACTGCAAGGGACAAGACTGACACACAACTACTCTTGCACATTGCCCTTAACTAGACTGAGTTTATAGTTTTAAGTAAATGTTCACTAATTTAGTTTAAAAGAATTTTCAATTTCAATTGAAGTCAGTTTTTATTAACACAAGGTGTTAACACTTTAGCCTTTGCACAGTCAGAATCTTGGCTGCGTAATTGTCCAATTTAGTGTCTGTCAATATTTTAAGATTGGCTCACTCTTTAGAGTTACTCAGAAAAATCGATTTTCATTCCCAGTAAAGGTGTGAAACAGCATATTTGTGACAAATTTAAGGTTTGATATCAAAAGGGTGACATATTTATGTTGGGAACAGTACTGAAGAGTGTCTGAACTCAAAAAAGTCTACGTAAAATTAAAAAAGCCTCCCTTAGAGCTGCTGTGACTTTTAGGCAAAGGCAGGTCCCAGCTAAAAAGCTCTGAAAGATTCAGCTAAAATGTAGTGATGTCAAAAAGGAAAAGGAAAGAGTCTATATATGACACCAGTCTATAATATTCTTCCCATTTCTCATTATGTGTAATTATATATGTCTACTGGATAAGATATCTTCATTATGTTATGAAAGCACCATTTACTGTTGGTGACATGAATGCTGGTGCTCTGGGTTATCAGTTGTCTGATTAGACTAGGATTTGGGACATGCTGTTCTCTGACAGTGACTCTGCAGTAGATCTTGGATCAATCATTTCTCTGGTGATTCTCACTTCTTGAATCAATCACTTCTTCCCTCTTTTGCATCCTCTCTTTGTCTCTTAATTTTAATTTCTTGTCTTTTTAGACTGTGAAATACTCCCTATTATGCACTTCTGTAACATCTAGAACAGTTGGGATCTAAATTCCACTGTAATTTTAGCACTTCAGCATATAAATATTCCTGAAGTACTTTTAAAATCACTGAGGTTGTGATAATTACAATTATATGAAGTGTTTAGGATAAAATAACTTTCCTGAGTCAATGCTGTAAAAATTTAGCCTGCTGAGTTCTAAAATATTTAGCGTGAAGTTTGCCTCAGAATATCTCTTCATTTTAATGTTCAAGGATGCTCAAATCTGCTTTTCTTATTTGTGATCTTGGGGAGGAAAAAACCATATTGCAGCCAACTACTGTTTCAGCCTCTTTCTCTCTCCCCTTCTCCCCCACTGTTAACCCTGTCTTGGTTTTCTTTTCTTTTTTCAAATGCAAGTCTCTATTCGAGAGGAGAAAGAATATTGTTAACACTTCTCTCTGTTTTGCATAGTAGCTTACTGATTCCTCTCCTTCTTCACTGATGGTGTTTTGGCAGCACGTAGTAATTCCTTATTCTCTCTTTCAGTCTCATTTTTTTGGTAGTCTTGTTTTGTTGGGTTTGTTGTTGTTGTTATTTTTTATTTTTAAGACAGACAGGAAACTATCAGATGTCTTTTGATATCAATGCATGTGTTCAATGGAATTTTGACTTTGCTGGAAGTTAGATAATGTAAAATTGATTTTTTTATTAAGTACAGATTACCACAATACTCCATTCAGATATCAGAATTTGAATAGCTGTGCCAGCGCATACAACAAATGCATTAAAACAAGCTCCATCAAGTCAAATATTATTGCCAGTTTTGTGAGTTCCAGACCAATCAACTGGGAACACAATGCAAACAAAATAGCCATATTTTTGACTCTGCACTTGTTTAGACATGACGGAAATGAGAATCTGTCTCAGAGTCAGACAACAAAGTGCACTGATCGTGTATTCTGAGAAGGAAGCTGCTTCGTTATTGATTTGGAGAAGGAGCATTAAGCATAAAGAAAGGTGCTGAGTTTTGAACTTTGATGTTTGGAGTAAACTAGAATTTTGATATTTAAATGCAAACTACAAAAGTCAGTTAGAAATTCCTCATGAAAAAAAAAGCAACCTGCACACGAAATACCCAAACACTAGTAAAATTTGAAGTATTTTGTGCAAATCTTGATATGGTTCTTAGTGATTACAATATTACAGCACCATAGTTCTTACACATTCAGTCTTCTGGGTAGTCAGAAATGATACTTTTAGCAAGATGTCTTATGCTTATTTTATGACAGTATCTTAATTTCAACAACTTGACGCAATCTAATCTGGCTATGTATTAGTATATATGGTACCAAGAACCAAAAATATTTTCACTTATTCCTTTCAGTGTGAGTTGTATTTATCTGTAGCTAATAGTAACTTTGCTGTGGCAAAGAGTCCCGACCTTGCACTAGAGAATAAATGCTAATAATAATAATTAATTATTAATATACTTGCAAAAAAAAAGTTCAAGAACAGTACTGTATTTTGTTACCAAATTCAGAATGAGTCAAGGAAGGACAGATGAGCTAGATGACATTGAAAATTGATCATGGCTCAGTTTTTCTGTGTGTATAAATTTTCTGTGTGCATAAATTTTCTGTGTGCCTTTTTTTGCTACATCTACGTTCAGTAGATTAAAAATTAGAGAAACAAATATGTTCAAAGTTTACCTTTACTTTTCACTGCCTTGATGTAGAAGTCTTCTTTGTAATACTGACTCACACATGATTTACATGTATCAATAATACTCAGTACATTATGGTTTTACTAACTTTACTAAGTACTTTACTCACAGGGTAGGATGATAACCCAGAAACCATGTTTCTACTAAATAAAGTTAAATAAATCATAAATATGTTATGTCTCCTTAGGGAATGGGCTTTGTGGTTCTGCTGTTCATATGACATATCACAGCAAGGTCAGGGAGTAGACTATGTATCTCTCCAGGCATTTTATCTCATTTTAGAAAGGATGCTGGTAATAAATCCTCCAGAAACACTTTTATTCCCATTTTCTCATTACAGCACTGTTCTGCCAACTAGTCCTTTTTTTTAATAGCCAACCATTTATTTATTTTTACATGTATACTGAAATATTTTCCTTCCTTGAGCTCAGGGTCAGAGTCCATGAAAATGTATCTGTGAGCACTGGCTAAGCTGCTCCCTCTGTGATAATTCTGAACTTCAGTATAATTTAATGTTCGCATTTGGAACCTGACTCTCTCAGTAGATTGTTGCCCCTCTATCTTCATATATTTTGAGTCTGACTTTTGAAATCCTGCCACTAGAGCCATTTGAACTGTGTAATATTTTTAGGCAAACTGTATAAAAGTTGTTCAACTTGCCATATTTCATACTCACTTATGTGTAATAAATGTTGTGACCAAGTTTATTATTCTGTTTACAAAGGTGGCAGTTGTGACTTGGAGTCAGACTTTGGAAATAGTATTCATCTCCTCATAGACAGAAATTTTTAGAAGAAAAAGTTAAGAAATTATTATTTACAGGGTTTTTTTTAAAGAAGTTGCTCAATATATATGACAAACTTTTGATGTTTCCAAACTGTAGTGGAACCAGGTAAGATGGAGTTGTTTTAGCTGGCTTTTTATGTACTACATTGCTTTTAAATAATTTTATAGAAAATCTCGAATAATTTAGATAGAAACTGCGAAAGTAAATCTTTTGCTAGTTGAAAATGAAATCTTAACAAATTTCTCCATGAAAATATGAAATGTCTCAGTGCAAAAAGCCACGTTTTACTTCAAATCAATGATTTTTCCATTTATCTCTATCTTATTCTTTCTATTATGTTAAACAGCATGTAATATTTATGCAGTATTCGAAGCCAAGGAAAAAATAGCTGAGATTCAAATAAACAGTGTTGTATTTCAATAAACATGATTGTTTATTGGAATACACCGAATTGAATTCCACTACTATAGAACAGTAATATGTTTTGTAACATTAGAAAGGCACGAGTGTTCCTGTTTTCTTTAGCTTCTGTGCTCAATCTGAACATTATTCTCAGGTAAAATTTTAGGAAAGAAATGTTTACATGTCATTTGACTTATCCTAATAGAAAAAAGTTTTTAAATTTACTGTAAGTTTTATAAAGTGTTGTCTTTAGAATCTAGAACTGGAGTCCAATTGTAATTACAGTTCTGGTGAAAAATGGGGACATTCTGCTGTGCATTGGTGATATTACAACGAAAAATCATAGATACACTGAGATTTTTCATAAGTCAGGTAATGGCGAACTGGACTACAGTAATAAGAAGCAAAATATTCTGAAAATTAATCAAATAAATTTCTGCGCAGTCAGTAGGCTGTTACAAATCTGTGGATGTTTATTTGAAGTGAGGACAGAGTATGGAATATTTTGTCTTTCAAAACTCTTTGTCATTAATACTTGTAAAAAATAGAGCACATTTTCACTGAATATGCTTGATCTTCAAAGTGTATGGCTGGGCTGAATAGATGAGCATGGATTCAGACGTGTGCATGGGAGTTCTGTTTAGTGTTTGTTACAAATCTCTACCTGCAGATTTGTTACTAACAGAGGCTTTGAAACACAAATAGAAATCTCAACAAGAAACAAACTTTTCTGTCTATCATTTTGTAATTGTGCTAGGGATGGGGTTTCCTTTCTTTTTTTTTTTTTTTTGGTTGGGTTTTCTTGGGATTTTTTTATAAACTTTTTTTCTGGCTTTATCGCATGAGTTGACTGGGAAGACTGCATAAAGAAAAACCCTGTGGTTTACTGGCTTAGTTCTTTGTGACACAAAGGAATTAAGATCAAACTTAATCAAGCCTCATGAATGAATAATCAGGTTGTACATTAAATCTTAATTGCATTTCTCAAATATAACAAAGCTGTTTGAAATAATTTTTGCAATGAGGCAGCATTTACATTAACATTCCTCAGTCTGATAATGTTTCATGTTCCCTAATATGGGTTATGAGTTGCCTTCTTAATTCTTTTCACTATTTTATCTTTCACGTATCAAAATGTTTACATATTTTTTTAGAATTGCATAGAGAAAAAAGTATTTATTTATGACCTTTAGAATTTAGGTTCTCTGATACATTTCCATGAACTATACAACAACACAGTGATTAAGATGAATTATCTCAGTAACTTTTTAAATGTATATTCACTGTTGTTCAACATTTAAAATAATTTATTTTGTCTGACCCTGCAAATGCTGCATCTTCTTTGCAATTGATAAAAAAGCATTTAGCAGCTTTGGAAAAGCACACTTCTAATGAGGTATGAAGATTATTGAGGTGGTCTGCCTTGAAAAAACTAAATTTATACATGACTTTCTAAAAAATCTTCAGATTTAAAATTGATTTTGTGAAATTTAAGGAAAATCTGTAAAGAGAACATATAGATAATGAAGGAAAATAACTGATGTGGTGCTTGTAAATGACTGAAAATTCCAGTTTAAAGCAAATAAAAGTAAAAATATAAATATTTGATAAGAGAAGTTCAATATTATTTGTGGTAATTAATGTGTACTTCATATTCCTAATACATATGCTTCCTGAAGTGACACCTTGTCTGGCATAAAAGGATAATATTGAGTTGTACAGTATATTCAGAATAATTCAGGGTGCTTTTAAATTCCAATTCAAGTCCTTAGGATGAAGAATTCTGCAGACCTCAGTAACCATTGCTATTTTTTCATATTGTGCATTTACCACATTATCTTCCGTAATTAATGCAATAATGGGGGGGGGGGGGTCCCCCTCTTTCTTATGGTGATTTCTGCCTTAGAATTACTAGGTTTGCTCATTTTCTATCACATCCCTCATAAAGCATTAAACACTGTGGCTCTGGTTGCCAAGACTCAGCTGTAGTTCACACTGTCCGAGATTTCTGACCTTAGTTTTTGTAGGTCATTAGTTTCATGTAAATCTGCTCATTGCATATAAAACCAATGTTGCTTTTCAGGTTATGGCATAGCAATTGAAACATAATTTATTCAAACTGCTGCAAGTCCACACTTCTCTTACTTTTGTGTTCAAGATTCCCAAGTTCAGTATTTGTTCTGGACAGTACAGCTCGATTATTCATGTTTTCTTCTTGTCTTGGTTATATGAAACAGTGTTTCCAAGGGACGGATTTTAGTCTCACTGCTCTAACACATCAATTTTTTAGTTCACTGATAAATTTCTTTTGCTGTTCATATCTATTGTGAAGATAAAATGGTTATAAGCACTAAGTGCTTCAAGAGCCTTGTCTATTCCACTTTTTCATTACTCTGAAATTTCAAATTTTGGCAGTATGAACCTGTAGATCTAGGGCTTGCCTAGAGTATTATAAATTTTAATTGTTTCTCTTTGATAGAATATCTGTATTTTGCTATTATATAAAATACTATTGGTTATTGATACTTCTTTTTTTTCCTGGGAGCCTACTTCATCACTTCAAAACACACTGGTTTTATAATCAATTAATTAAACCCACTCCACTTCCAGAAATTCCAGCCTGGAAAAAAATCAGAAAGTCCTTTTTAGGGAGCAGGTTCAGATCTAGGCTGGTACATGAAATCACTGATAGGACAAACTTACTTCTTATCAGTCTTTTCCCTTGGCTTTATGCTATCTTTCATCCTTCCTGTATGCCACTCCCTCCAGAAATGAGCATCATTCTCTGAGCATGTGTCTATTCCCATTATTTCATACATAAAAATACAGAACTCCAGTTACTTTTTAAATTTCATTTGAGTATTACTATTTTCCATTAATATTTTTGGCCTTATTTTTAATGCAGGAAACAAAAGGGACTCTATTGTAGCAAAGATAACACCAGAAAATGTTAGCATTGTAATTTAAAATGTAGACAAACGGTAATTGGAATGGTTTCCTTTATTTTATGGAGGTGGCGGTGGTGTTGTCTTTTGTTGTTTGTTCAGTTTTTTGGTAGTTTCATCAGTGAGCCTGGGCCTAATGCTCCTAGCAGAAGATTTGACATATAGGGAAATGGCAGTAGAGGAATTTTGAGAGAATGCTCTTACTGCTGCCATTATAGGGATAGATGAAGGATATTAAATGCAATTCTATTCTGAAAGGGATGATTAAAATGTGACTCTGTTGTATACTGTATCTGTTGTTGCTCTGGGAATAACCATACTTGTTGGATGATATTTTTTTATGTGAGTAGTCCCTGTCACTTAGTCATCCACTGATCAAGATGAGTCATCAGTGTTTGTTAAATTTTTTTCAGTAAACATGAAGAGACTTTTTAATTTATTCATTTGGTTAATTAGCTGTGGGTTTTTCTCCTTCTTCAGATTTCTTCCTTATTGGACTGAAATTGCTTAGGTGAAAGTGGGCATATTTAGTATTTCAGGCTGTATTTGTTAGAAGGTTTCACTGCTCTCTGATTCTCTAAAAATTCTGTTTTACGGAGCTTTATGTCTGCAGTAGAAGTTGAAGCACATTGTGTCTTACCACCCTTTCTTTGCTGTTACTCCCAGAAATGACCAAAGTCTGCAAGACTTCTTGGTAAACATAAAAATTAGTCTGTATAAGGAAGGCGACTTTGTGAACATATTTTTCTAAAAATGTCAATTAACTGTTGCATAAAAGTAAATTTAGTTTGGAATATTCAGGAGAAGAGATTAAGAAATAAATAATAATTCTAGCCTATTCTTTGAGGAGGGAAGAAAGGAGAAAGTCTTTATTTTTATAGCATGCCTTTATACTTTAAATTGCATTACACACTTCTTTTTAAATTCTGTTTATATTTCCATTTCTCCTTAACATGAAGTAAAGATACTGTAAACTTTATAGCATATAATTAGATACATAAAATAATTTATTTTCAGTTTGTACAACAGAAGATCTTAGTAAATTTTAGCTGTTACATAAGCAAATCCATATTCATGCCTTGTGTCTTTGGAAATTTAGATCCTCTCTCCCTCTGAAATTCATAAGGAAGATTATTGAAGTTCTGGAACTCATCTAGATTTTAGATAATAAAATTATGTTTTCAGGATTTTTTAAACCGAATTAATTGCAACTGATACAAAGCTCAGCTTAAAATTCACAGCGTTTGATCTTTAATCTACAAACATTGTACTTAAGCTAAAGTCTTTAACAGTAACTAAGCTGTAAATGATTAATCACCTGCATTTATTCTATTTTATTATCAATCCAATATATTTCTTTAAATCAGGCTATTAAATGTATACTATTTGTACTTATTATGCTTAATAACAGAGTAGAAAATAATCAATGTACCTAAATGTTCCTAAGAGTCTCTGTTGTAGAATCCAGTACCATCTCTTATTTCTAATAAAAATATTTGATAACAAAAATCAAACAACATGATGTGTTTTCCAAACTTATCAAAATCCTTAACAACCATTACATTTTCATCAGAAGGAAAACTGAAAAATGAAGTTCTAAATTTTTATCAGACATAAATATTCCAGTTTCAGTAGCATTTTGGAATCAGAGAATAATTTAGGTTGGAAAGGACCTAAGAAAAGGAGGAGATCCAGCCCAACCCTGTGCTCAAACCAGAGTTTACTTCAAGGATAAATGTGGTTGGCTCAGAGCCTGTCAGTGCTTTGGATGTTTTCAGCAGCAGAGATGCCACAACTTCTCCAGACAACCTCTTTTCTGGGAACTTTATGTGTCTACATTGAACAAGAGTCACTGTCCTAAAAACAATATATGATATCACTACTGATGAATAAGTGATTGGTAAATATTGTCTGAGGGAACAAGCACAGTGTGCTTCTGAGATACTATCTATCTGTATGTTTGCAATAGTTCTAAGGTAATAAAGCGAAGTTTTTGAGGGGATTCTGAAAGATTGGAAGAGAGTAAATGAAAATGCTAAACTCATATCTATTTTAAGCAAGCATAATGCCATTGATTTAGTCAAAGCAATGCATCTTTAGCTCAGCCCAGGAGGTTCCTTAAACCTTGTCAGTTGTAATCTCACACTAAGTTTACTTTTATTTTATGTTCTGTGTTTTTTCATCTACTTATTTCTTAATTTAATATTATTGTTTATTCAAGACCTCTTAACTCTTATATAATTTTTTTTTTTTTTTCCACTGGTTTCATATTGGTTATGACAACTGTTGTTCACTAAATGTACCAAAAGTATGAATCATAGTAAGGCTTCCAAGCCCTCTGCTATAAGAGAAGAAGAAAAATCTTTGATAAAGTGAAAGAGGGGATTCCATTATTTCCAGAAGATGCAAGAGTGAAATATAAGTTCCCTTTTTTATAAGAAACTCTAAAACTTAGAAAGTGATACTTGATACCACATAATGGGATTAGGGTTAATATTGTTTCTGTTATAGTCAGGAAGAAGGATATTTGTCTCTAGCATTGAAGGAAAGGGCAAGATGTATTTGTTCCTGCCAGGACTAGGGCTTTAACAAGAGGCCAGATATTGTATATCTATCTATTTATTTAGACTTTTCTATGGTCAGTGTACATTCTCAGTGCCAAAGTGAATTTGTCTCTCAAGAGAACAAAAACATAAAATTCTGAAGTTTGTGTTCTGAACAAAACAATTACCTTGCAGTCAAAATAAACAGACAACATTTCTGCAGCTGTCTGAATCATGGATGCTTACTGTACTATTTTTCCCTGTGGTCCAAGAATAAATGTTCCATCTGCAAAATGATTAAATGGATTTCATAGGTAAACTCATTTACGATTCCATTTTAATGGAGTTACCTTTCATTAGAGGCTGTCATTCAAAATTAATATGAAGAGCTATTATTGAGATAGCAAAACTGAAGAGCTGAATGTCATAGTACTCATTTTTCATATGTATGGATGCTCTTGAAATGAGAATTGAGCAATGATAGCAGATTGATGTAATACTTAGTTACATTTTTATGTCAATTTCTCCTGTCAGTCAAAGCATGGCAAACTAAAGGAAAAAATACAACAGAACAAATATTCAAAGCAACAAGCACAAACAAAAGGATGTCCTTCCCTTGTCCTTTTCACTTATAATGCTTCCACAAGCAGGGAGGAAGGCTCTGAGTTCATTGTTTGTTGGGTTTTTCATTGTTTGGGGTTTTTTTTAATAGTAGCTCAAATTATTGACTATTCAATGAATTTAAATTTCAAAAGAAACAAATGGGCTTTGAACCTATATGAGCTTAGTGAGCTGAAAAACAATTTGTATATCACCATTGGACTAATACTTTTACCTAGAAGTTTACCTGACAATGGAAAGAAAAAAGAGAGTAAAGAACAAACATCAAGTACATTTCTATTTTCGGTAAAAACAGTGTGGAAAATATCTCTGTTAGCCTTTCTGATTTATTTGCTGAGTAATATACATCCCCAGAATGATGTGACCTTATATATTACTTTCTAATGTAATTCATTTAATTTTCTACTCTTTTCCTAGTAGATATTTATATTTCTGTTCTCTTTAATAAAATATGCATTGCCCTTCATATGTAATTATAACTTTTAAGAGTATGACAATACATAGTCATACCTGGTGTGGGTCTTTTTTAAGGTATGCATTTTTGTGTCCTTTTAAAGCATATAGCATCTTTTGCTGTCAGCTACTCAAGGGGAGGAAATATTTCTTTGTAGCTGCTATTCTATCAATTCAGTTTATATTTTGTCGTATCTTAATACTATTAAAATTTACATATAATAATTAGTATTGTTTAGTTTGATTAGAGCATGCATCTGCTCCTGAAAATTATGATGCTTCAATTTTATTTTACTGTTTGCTCTTATTACAATGACAAACCATTGCCAGTAATTAGACTATTGTTTACTTCAAGACCTGAAAGTGGAGTAGTCATCTGCCTTCAGCAGCATCTGTGTACAGCTACCATCTGTTCTTCTCAAGCATTCATGAAATATTGTCTCTAAATTTTCTCCCTTTCCCTCTGTGAATGGAGTCTAAAATTTCTTAATATTTGCTGCTAAGAAAAAAGGAACTTTTTGTGTATAAAGTTAATAAGATACAGTATAATATCATTTAAAAAAATAGAAGACACTATTTCTCAGGAAATATCTCCAACTTAGAGAAGACAGAGACCTTACAGTAGTCACCCAGTACCTAAAGAGAGCCTACTGGAAAGCTGGAGAGGGACTTTTTACAAAAGCCATGTAGTGATAGGACAAGGGGGAATGTCTTTAAAGACAAGAAGAAGAAGAAGAAAGAGGATAGATTTAGATTAGATATTAGGAAGAAATCCTTTACTGTGAGGATGGTGATGTACTGGAATATGTTGCCTAGAGAAGTTGTGGCTGCCCCATCCAAGGCAGTGTTTAAAGCCAGGCTGGATGGAGCTTTGAGCAACCTGGCCTAGTGGAAGGAGTCTCTGCCCAGTGCACTGAGGTCAGAACTAAATAATCTTTAAGATTCCTTGCAGGTCAAACCATTCCATGTTGCTACATATATTGCCATTTACTTATCTGCAAAGACTATGATTCTATGACGTGAAATCTAGTTTTCACTATTGCTTTAGCATTTTATTATAATTTCCACAAGAAAATGTGCTGTAAAAGTGAGATGGCAGTAAACTGAAGACTTCTGTAAGGTTACAATTTCATTATCAGTAAAATTTAGTAAATTTTTCATCATGACAAGTTTTTTTATATTTATAAGGTTACATTTAGACCACTGATGATTGGGTCAATGTATTTTTCTCTTGAGGAAATAAAGAATTAAAATAAGGCTAGTTTAGCATATGCATGTCATTGACATTTTTACAAAAGTCCCATATATATATGCTCAGAGAAACTGTATTAATCCTGGGACATGGTTAATAGACACCATAGAGAGGAATGACCCACATTTTAACCACTTAAAATTATTTTATTTCATCATTGTTTTTAAATATCTTTAAAACAATAGTAAATTGTATTTTATTAGTGTTGAATTCCTTGCTATTGTCTCAAAATATGCAAGGCAGAATTCTGTGTAACATCTGTCTGCAGTTTAAAATTTCTTCTGTGACTGTGACCTAATGAGTGATGAGTTTAGGGATGGAAGGCTTTATAAATCTACACTTATGGCAAACCTCAACTAAAAAATTAGCTTCCTAAGCTAATTCAGGAAGATATTAAGCTAATTTAGGAAGACGCTAAGCTAATTTAGGAAGCTTCCTAAATCCATTTCAACTGGCGATATTTTGCATTTTATATCTGCTTTCTATAGCAAAATGTTGTTTTTTTTTTTTTGTACCATTGTTTGTCAACAAGTGGGTATAGATGTCTTTGTTGAAATTATTAAAAAAAAAGAGGAAAAAAAAAAGAAAAAAAAGAGGAACATTACTAGAGTGATTGAATTAAAATTCTAAGATTTCTTCCCTGAAATTAAAGTAAAACTACAAGGGCAGGTATTTTATATAACTATTACCTGTGTTTTACATTTTTACCTTAATCCTTCCCTTTCCTCCACCCCCAGATTCTGAATATTGAAAAGAAAATATAGAGAATATAGGACTATAGACAGGAAAAAGTTTTGTTGTGTAGAATGGGATGTACATTTTATTACTTGATAATGATTTCTAGCTTTAACCAAACATAAAATGGATGTCAACTATTCGTAGGTAATCTGCAGTTCTTAATCTAAATGCAAGGTCAGTGGTAAAACAAATTCCAGGCAAAGGGATATGGCTATGGTGGCCATTCTGGTTACTCTTAATGTATTGTCAGTGCTTTCCTTCCACTACTTTATTTTTTAAAAATACACATATAAAAAAACTGTGTAAACTTAAGTGATGAGAAAGGAAAACACTCAGCAGTATTTCCATCGAAATTTAAAGATTCGTTATTGAAGTGCTGGTACTTCCTAATTCTTGATGATATTCATCAGAATAAGTGAAGATTGATCTAGTGCCCAATGTAAGTTTGTTTCAGGAAATTGGAAAGATGAAAAATGCCCACTTAACACATGCACTGAAGTGCTAATTTTAGTCAAGTTCTGCTGGTTTCATAAAGCTGAAGTCACATTTTCACATCAGCATTCAATGAACATGCATAACTAATGAGTAAAAATGTTATTTCTATTAAAGATTCTTAATAAACCATAAAGAGTAGATTGGAAAAATAATGGTTGTTCAATTTTAGCGTAAATAAAGGAAAAGCATGAGAAAATTAATCTAATAATCTTTATAGTGACAAATCATTTTTTTAAAGTAAATTTGTAGGAAGAAAAGCTAGTATTCTGTTGATAAGCTGCAATTTTCTGCTTAATAATTATCTTTTAGGGAACAGTCATATTTTATTAAAATGACTAACTAACTCACTGTACTGGTGTGCTAATAATGAAGGAAGCACAATAAATCAATATTGATAGTATGAGTTTTTAATAACACAAAAAAAATTAACTAACAATATTTCATAGCAGTATCTAAATGCAAATGTACAATACAAAAATTACCCCCATTTGCCCCCTACACAGAAGGAATACGCATTCTGGCAAAGGACATTTTCATTCAGGAACAAGCCTGAGAATAGAGACAAGCTAATAGGGCGATATCCGTTGTTAAAACACAGTTGATCAGTTCAGCAGGGGGAGATTTCAAGCAGGGTTATCCTCCTTGAAGTGAGATTTCAAAAGCAGTAATCTCCAACAATCTAATTTCCTGAGTTTTATGCTTCTCAACAATTGCAAAGCCCACTTGTCGTTTGGAGCAAAACTAGGAGTAGAGATTTTTGGAGAACAAAAATCTTTTCTCTAGGAATGTAATAGATGGATATGGTATAGGACTAATCGAGGTCTCATTGCTACCAACTGCACTTCTCTCACAAAATATTCAGAACTTTTGCTTTACTTAATGGGCAATACATAATGTTCATGGGGGCTACATAGAGCATAAAGTAATAGCAGGAAACTTGGGCTGATGAAAATTTTTGCTGAGAAAGAAAACAGGGAATAAATCGTAAAGTAAAAGTAAATTGGGGATTTTCATCAGTCTGTGTTTTCCCATGTCTAGTCCAAGTTTGGTTAATCACGTGCACAGACCAATATGAATTTTGTAGTTAAATAAGAGCTCACATTGAAGAGGAAGGTTAGAGTTATGAGGTGATTCAAGGCATATGTTAATGACAAATTAGAACTGGTTTATACATTGTTTCAAGCAAGCAATATTCTATCTTGGAACAGCCCTTACCTTCTATAGAGAAAGACATGGCATCCAAATTTTACAGCCAGCTAGATATTTGAACACTACTATCATATTTATAGCTTGATAACCTTACTTTGCTTTGGCATTTCTTATTTATAACTATGCAGTCCTCTAAATAATTCATACTGAATATTTGCACTTGCAAAGTGGAGAAAATTGAAAGACTGTAAAAGAAAAACTTTTTTTCTAGTACCTTCCAGCTATGCTTCCAGAATGATAAAGGGAAAAACAGATACCAAACTGACATTTGGACATAATAGTGGATGCAGTGCTACATTTTGTATCAATAGGAGATTTAATCCCACCATGCCAGTTGTGTCATTTCAAAGGTTGCTAACAAATAGCTTCCTAGTATGGAAATCTAGTATGGAAGCACTTGTATCAGAAGGTGAGCAAAATACAAAAAAATATTGTCTATGGAATTTTTCAGATGATGCTTTAAGTTTTGACTATTATTATTATTTTAGCCATTATTCTGATTTTTTTAATGAAAAAGTGTCCTGAATTCACTTTCATTCTCACATTGTGTCATCTCTCTAGTTGAGAACAACCCTTTTTCTTTTCTTTTGTGTCTTTTTTTATTTCTCTTGCTCCTCTCTGATTAGAGTAGCCACAAACCTCAAAACTGTTTTTTCTATATGATTTGAAGCAAGAATTGATGAAGGGACTTTCAGCCTGAATTTATAATGGGAGTTATAACAACCAGTTTCTTCCCAACGCTGCATTTTACTATAGCAGTTATAGCTAAAAGTACGGAGAAATTATTCATGTCAAAATCAGAATAAAAAAATGAAGCTTAAAACTGAAGAAAGCAAAGAAAGCAAGAATTAGATTTTCAAAAGAAGCTGTAACCCAAGACTAGGTCCTTTAGGAGCTGATAAGGGTGGAGAATAATACTGGAACTCAAAACGTGTTATGAATGATTCCTGGGGCTAGAGGTAAATATGATGTCATGCAACAATTCAGTAAATAACACTGATAATCCAATGTAATCTGTTAATAACAGCCTCAGCCAGGATCATACTAAACACAATGTGCTAATATACACTGTATTCCTGCCATTCAGCTCCACATCATTAGTTAAATAAGATTTATGTCTTTATAAACATATCAGGAAATATTTTCATTGGAATTTTGATTTCAGTTGTATCCAGTTAGGAGCTACCCATGTTCTTAAACAACACCTGCTCCTTTAAAATGTATTGTACCCTAGAATTTCCTGTGTTCCTATCACCTTGTAATAGCTCAGTAATGAAAATTGCCATCAGGAAATGATGGGTTGGATTTCTACTTTGCTGTACTCAGATTATCAATCTGCTGTTCCAGCTATAAAACTCAAAAAAAAAAAAACCCAAATACTTGAGCTCCTACTTCAGTGCTTTTCTCTAGTCTCAGTATGGTAACATTTTCTGTCTGTCAAATCATATTCTGCATGAATATTCAAGTACAGAAGATCTCTTCTTTTGCAATTATTAATTGTAATAATAGATATAGAAAAATGCTCACTTCTACAGCCATTGCTCATATTTTTCAATCACAAAACAGTACATATTTATTTTGAAATTATCTCTACTGCAATGGAGTTACTTGCCAGCGAACTAATTGAATAAATAAATAATCAGAGACTTGTTCATACACTGGTACTCCATGACAAGCGTTGATCAGAGGTTTGGCTGTAGTTCATAATTTAACTAGAAGTTTTAACTAGAGGCATGATTTTAAAAGATATTGAGGTGACTGAGAGAAAAACAAGAAGTACACACTATGCCAGTCTGTAGCCTTTCTTTAGTGAAAGATTAAGTTGTTGTGTCCCTTTTGGTTTTACACTTTTCTTACAGCAGGTCATCTTCAAACCTCCTTCATTTTAGCCTTTAGAAAAATACCAATTAAGAGATTGAGATAAAAAAATAGATCATATGTGAAAATACTCAATATACAGCTCAAATTATTTCAAATAACGCAAATAGTCAAATCTATCAGTGTTCTTTTCACTCTTTTCTTTTGATGAACACATAGACAAGAGCCAACTCTTCGGAGATTTTGGATTCAGAATTAGTGTTTGGAAAAACAAGTTGAAGGTTTTCTGTCATATCATCTGTAGGAAATAAAGTTATAAAGGAAAAGAGACTTGCATAAGACTTTCACACCTTCTGCAGTCAAAAAATAGCATGGCCTCCACAGCCTGCCTGAGCTGTGCTGTAAAAGGCAGTTTAGGAAACATGAAATTTTCACAACAAAGGAAGACTCTATGTCCTCACGGACTACAGACCTTCTTGACACAAGCTGATACCTTCATCAACACATATTTATGTAACACTTGTCATATGTTCTGAAATTTGACACAATTTGAGGTTGAAATTATTCATTTGTAAAGGAACTATGTAAAACATCCATTAACTTTCTCATAATTTCAATTCCCTTTCAAAAGCTAAAGACCTTTCTTAAACATTCGCAGCACTAACAGGAAGTTAATCTACAGCTCTAATTTAGAGCATTGCATTATTTTTTTACATAAGAGGTATCTGGAAGTCTCATCAGAATACAGCAATGTTTTTTCTAGTAGTGTAGAGAAATTCTCATGTGTTGTATATAGGCAACTGTTTGAACACTTTAAGAAAAACCCATGTCAATATTTCATAAAGGTATACCCTCCTGTGTGAATAGTGAAAATTTTAGCTCTCTTGGACTGTGATATTTTGGTGGCTTACTAAAGACTCTCAGAAAGTGAGCAGTAGGCAGCTTTATGTGGCTTGCAAAATCAGTTATGCTTCTTGAGTTTTCAGTTAGCATTGGCCTAAATCCTTGATTTCCCACTATATAAGCTCCATAGTGATATTCTTCTACATACTGGAGCTCATCATCAAACTCTGAGCACTGAAAAAACTTAAAAATGAAAAAAAATATGCCACGTTACTTTTTAATTAAACGTTTGATGACTAGGAGTACAGTGTACATGAGTTGTTTAAAATTAATATGGGCTGAAATTCTTGCAATAAACAATGATTAAAATGTATGACTCAAAACTGTGGCTGCTGGGTTGGTTTTTTTGTAATTCCCAAATATCAACTAAATGCAAAATGAGGTGCTGTATGTAGCAGAGCACCATATAATTACTGTCAGGAGTGACACCACTCAGCCTGCTGAGTGAGAAGGTTGGGCTTTGGGTTGTTGTTTTTTCTTTCTTCTTCTATAATAGCTCTGTATGTAATAAACTTCCAGATTGTCTGATTAAGTTATTATTGTTGAGATTGCCTTCTTCAGAGTGAAATGGTTTTGGAATAACTGGGGTGCAGGATTTTTTTTTTTTTCCTTTGGTGTCAGGGTTGTTAGGTTATTCTGTAACACCAAAAACAACAAACCTCCAGCTTCCTTCATTTCTGATGTTGTGGAAGTATAGTTACATCCCATCATGAGAAAAGGTTGTTTGCATTTGTTGTACTTTTTGGTCTTAAAAAAACATGAGAGAACATATTGCAGGCTGCTTGACTAACTTCCACAATTGCCATCCCCTAGTGACATCTTATGGTCCTCAAAAAGTTTCAAATTTCTTATTTGAATTTTCAATCTGATGTGAACACTAATATGACTTGTGAAAAATGTTCCTGGAACAAAGGTTAAACCTAGACATAAACTCTTTTAAGACAGGTCATTGAAGAAAAAATTTATTCAAGGTTATGTAGAAATACAAAGGAAATCTCTTAAAAAGCTCATCATATTCAAGATTTAAAATATTTTGAATAAACTTCATTGTAACACACACATAAAATATAGGGAAACAACAAGCATGAAAAATGGTTAAAACCACTCTACAAAAGAAAGAAATATGACAATTTAATACTTGTGTGTTCAATTATAGAATAAGTTATTTAAAGGGTTTAGGTGGATATTACTGTGTAGACAACATGCCCTATATCAACCAAGCAGATTACTTTGTTGTAGCAGGCTGGGTTTGACAAGCACAATTTGCCCTCGGTGAACCTATGCTGGCTTTTCCCAATCCCCTGCTCCATCTGACTTTTGAGAACCTCCAGGAGGATTCTTTCCATAACTGTCACTGGGATGAAGTAAGCCTGACGGGCCTGCAATTTCCTGGATCATCCTCTAAGACATTCTAGTTGATGGGGGTGACATTAGCCTTCTATTCTTCTATTCTAGGATGTCCCCTGACCTCCATGACCTCTCAAAGATCGTGGCCTGGCAATTGTGTCAGCTGGCTCCCTTAACACCCTTGAGTACATAATGTCAGGTCTCACCTGTTTTTAGGGGTCATGTTTGTGTAGTCATTCACACACAACTCTTCCTTCACTGACAGTGGCTCTGTGTTTTCATCAACCCGGGTTTTTGTTCCCACGGCCAGGGGCCCAACAGGCAGAGGTAAAGAGACTGTTGAGGACATCTACCTTTCCAGCTCTCCTTTTTAACATCAGGCTAATATTTTCCTTGTGATTTTGATTGTTGTTTACACACGTGAAGAACCCTTCTTGTTTTTATGACATCTCTGGCCAATTTCAATTCAAGCTGAGCTTTTGCATTTCTAACTCCATCTCTGCACACCCTGGCAATGCCCTTGTAGTTCTCATTTTGTGTTTGTCCACTTTTCCATCTCTGGCATGATTCTTTTTTGCATTTGAGCAGACTCAGATGCTTGAAGTTAAGCCAAGGGAGTCTCTTGCTCTGCCTCCTTTCCCTTACCTTAAAGAGGATGAACTGCATTATTTGCTTTGATGAGAGTGCTCCTGAAAAGCTTCCAGTACTCAGTAGTTCCTTTATCCTCCATGGAAGCTTCCTCTGGAATGCCTCCCAACCAAGCTCTGCTCAAGCTGAAGTTTCCTGTTCTAAAACCCAAAACTTTTGTCTTAGAACTAACCTTCAGTGTGCTCAGCAAGATGCCAAAGTCCACAGTCTTGTGACCACTGCAGCCAAGGCTATCAATAACAGAGATAATACAAAGCAGGTTTTCTTGGTTTGTGATCTAATTCTGATTGAACTCTTAAAACTTAGTGGCTGGAGTCTATTTCCATAAAAACAGAAAGTGAACAATAATAAAAACAAACTGATTTATCCATAATGTCTGGTTGTTGGGATTTTTGCTGGGTTTTTTTAAATAAAGCATAGTTTTGTATAAAGAGCAATTAGTGGCACAAGTATAGAGTATTAAACTTATTTTTAAAAAATACTAAAAAGGCTTTCTATCTCAAGTATATTAGGCAGTCAGAGTGTAGTTACTTGAAGTGCATTTCTTACAACTGATTTAAGAGAACAGTCCATTTTCTGAAATATGAGAGCAAACTGGGGCTGAAATTTCACAATTATACAAAAACCTAGGTCGTGATGCCACATTAGGATGTGAAATAGCTGTCAAAGTTTTCTAAAACTAATATTCTCCAGGTTTCCTAAAACTAATATATCTCTTGTGTCCTTATATAAATAATGTTCAATGGTAGAGAAGAAGTGATTTGAATATACAGGGAACTGATGGATGTATATGACCATGAAGGGTAGATATTCACAAAAACTAATATAAGTCAGTAACACTACCATCCCTAACCTTCCTTGATGTAAACCAAGCGGTCAGGAGAGAATAGAAGGCTAACTTTTCACCTTGGTATAATACTTTTTTTGTCTCATTTTACTTTTAGGTGATTCCCTTTGACCAAGCTTGTCTGGCTGGAATAAATCTGTCACTAAGTCTCAGTTCCCTGAGCAAGCTTGTCTTACTGGAAGGTGTCTCTGCCCACTGCAGGGAAGTTGAAACTGGATGATCTTTAAGATTCCTCCTAATCCAAACCATTCTGGGATCCTATGATGTTTCTTTTTCTCTCTATGATTTGCATGAGATCCTTTCCTTAGGTAAGGACTGTGCTAGTGCACTTTATTAGCTAGAGATTGCAAAACATCTTTCAAGTATGTAGGAAATTTGAAGGTCTTTAGAAAAGCAGTTTAAGATATCAAAATCCTTGACAAACTTATAAAAATAATTTGGTCTTTAACCTGACAGCTGTCTTCTAACATATTTTCTAGGAATATTTTGGTGACAATATAGTGTAAAGAAAGAATTTGTTCAATTGATCAGTGTGCAATCATGTAGAAACAAGTATTTGCCTACATATACTTACAAATATTTTTGGTTTTAAAAATTAAGTATAGTAATGATACAGGAGGTTTCACACCAGACATATAAATTCAGAACAGAGCCGCAAAGCCTGAACTTTAAGGGTAAATTGTCTTTTTCAGTGTGTCCAGAAAGTTGACAAATCCCAGTTCAGCCAGATCAAGGCAAGAATACAAAAATAGAGGGCTGCTAAGAAAGAGAATTATTAGCTTATTCCTATCTCTCAAACTCTCTTCCCCTCACAATCTCTTCCCTCCCATCACTCTCCTCCCCTCACTCACTCTGTCTTACTCTTCCCCACTCTGTCTTTCCCTCTTTTCATTTTTTTAATACTATGGATTACCAGCTTCAGTACTGGTTGTTTTTCAACTATTGTAGCAACAGGGAAATCAGATTATAGACCACAGGGTCTACCTACTTCAGCTGAATTATCCCTGTTAATGTAAAGCTCATGCAGACCTCAGAACAGTGACCCACGCAGTCTGGTTTGGATGGTTGATCACTGAAATTTATTACACCTTGCCTGGGCCTTGTAAGTGCCATGTGTCTTGCCCACAAGAGCCAGAGGATGTACATTTTTTGTTAAGCAGAAATGCAAAAGGAACACATTTCATGTTATTTAATCCCCAAAACTCCAGTGAGACTTTCAAATATAAATTTGAGATCCATTTAGATGAAGATTTAGTTCTATGCTGTGAACATGACCAAGATATGTATTTAAGAAAAACACTCTGTGTACAAATAATGATTTTGACTTTGGTATATGAAACTAGATGGGAGAAGGTGATTTTTAAAAATAACTTATTAAAAAGTGTACAAAAATATTTGACATGTTATGAACAATGTGAGTTAGAAATTTGAAAGAATCTTTAAAAAGTTAAGATGGGAGAATTTGTAGGAATAAGATTTTCCTGTCTGGAGAAAATAATTTAAACAGGTTATTACCTTTTTAGTAGCAGCAAATGGTATTCTTCTTTTTGGTATGAATAATATCCAAAGCTACTGATATTATTTCTACTAGAATTTTTCAAATACAATTAGCTAAAAATGTTTTTCTTTACAGTGTAATAGTATTTGTAAGAAAATTATGGGGTTTGCGAGTAAGAACACTTTCATTCCAGCATCTAGTAAAGGTTTTTCTTACGAGACTAAGCAAATTCCATCATCTAGATCCTATATATTTTTCTTGGATAAATTATTCTTAGCCAAAACTTCAAGAAGCTTGGGACTTACAACAATTACATAAGCGTGGAAAGTAATCCAAATAATAGCATGTACTATTTAGGCTTATCTTATCTATTTAGATCTTGCCCCTTGTAATACAGCATGAGATCTGGATTTGTCTCAGGAGCTAATGAAGGGAAAATAGTTTGGCAGGAATGTGTCTGTATGTCACGTACTGCTTATTTTTACCACAAAGTATTGAAGTACCATTTTTATTTCTTGCCTGCAGTATTTTCCACAGCACTGTTGACTACTCCTGATTATCCTAGATTGTCTGACTGAAATGAGATATTTATTTGCTCGTTGGCTCAGAACCTTCAGCAGTATTTTGCATGCCTGAAATTGGCTTTAATATTGCCCATTGGCTTTGATAATTAAATTGTACACCTGTTCAAAAATAAGCACCAGATTGTTAATGATTCTTGGCCATCAAACTGCCGGTCGTTTTCCAACAATATTTCTCTTCAAATTATCAGAACGTTTTTGTATTCCTCTAATTGTGACATTAATTATTCCAAGTCTTCCATGGAAATACATGGGTAAAACCATAACATCAGTATTTTAAATCAAAAACACTCTAGCTGAACGGGAGAACCTGCTGAAATGAGGGTCATTATTATTAAGGGTTTCTTTAATTTATCAGCTCATGATTTCTCTTAACAAGACATATTTCATTTTGGTTATTTGTACAAAGATGTAACAGCTCTACCTATAACTAAATCACTGGAGGTTAGGTAGTTTTAGCAAACTGAAATCCATCATATCAAATTCTCTGAAAAAATTATTTATTATATTTAAAATTGCATGTTACTGAGTAACAATGAGGAGAATAACAGAGGCAGAGAATAATGAAGAATAAACCATCCCACTTATAAATGTTATTGATTGATATCTTTTTTTAAGTAATAGATGTGATGATACACTATCACTGTTTACATGTTAGAGTTTTATGAATAACCCTTTCTGCAAATTCCTTTTCTAAATATGTTATTACAAGATTTATGAGCTTTGTGTTTCATGTAGAACCTTTCCACCAGGTCAAGGCTTCATTTCACAAAGTGATTGTTGAAAAAAAGGTAAAAAAGGGACTAATACAGTCTATTAAAGCTTTTCCTTTTTACATTATTATAGTCTGATTCATACATTTCTAGAGACTTCGAGGGTAGAAAGAAAAATCATGGGATACTTCCTGAGTACTATACAAAAAAGAGTGTTGTATTCTGTTGTTATTCACTCCTTGCAAATACGAATTCCTTCTACAGTTGAAGTTTGGCTTCTCAAGGATTGCTCTATTTTTAATTTTTTTTTATGGCACCTTGCATATAATAGAATTAATCTTTGATTACTTATAAACACAATTCCAACTTTCCTTCACAGCTGATTTTTTACCAGATTATTTGTGGTCTGTACAATCACTAGAATATGAACTATTTTACTGTCCATCTCATCCTGCTCAGTTGAGTCTCAGTTGCTGGTCTTCCCAGACCTAGAAGCAAAGATAGGGCAGCATGTAAGTGTGCCTGTCTGTTCCAAAGTGCCATCTGCTCTGAAGCTGGTTTACTGCATCTGGCAGCACTTCTGCTTTTCCTGGGCTGTGCCTTATTCTTACCTTGTAGAGCTGCAATCTCAATAGCTGGCTGTGCAGACAGATGAGCATTGCATTCAGTAGGGTCATCTCCATGATATATTTTAACAGCTCCTCTTCAGACTAAACACCTGCTGTATGGCCAAAGGCAAACTGATGAAATAGTCCATGCAAAGCGTCAGAACCAGTAATTCCTTCTCCATCTCCTATCCCCTTTTGCTATGTGCTGGCTGACTCCTCCTGTTATACAGAGTACCAAGGAGCATTGACCTGTTCCAGGGATGGTCTTACTGCTTTCTTCATACATTAAGGCTCCTGAGTTTTTATTTTTGTTCTGATTCTGTTTCTATTAACTCTCTCAAGGTTCTGTAAGCTTCAAATTAATGTGAATGAAGAAAATTATTGTTCAGACAATATGCATCCCTAGACTGTATTCATGTCTGTAGCCAAGATATACCATAACTGGCACATAACTTAGACATCTCTCTACAATGCTCCCAGAGGGTCACTGTTTTAAAGGAAGACTTATGTGGTTGTATCCTGTACTCATGCAAATCTTGTATTGTTCAAACTTTCTTCTTGGTTTGGAAATACATCTTTAAAAGCATTCTGAGGTGCCCTCATAGTGTTTCTTATTTGCTTTGTTAATTTTCCTTTCTTCTTTGTTTCAACATTCCCTAGAGTGAGCACTGACTCCAAGTTTCATGTCCCACTCTGTAATAGCATGAAAATTTTTTGTCTGTAAAACTAAATGGGTTCCTTTTTTTAGGACAAAACCAGTTTGAACAGCCTTGTGAATACAACTAGTGTTTCAGAAAAACTTTCTTACATCTCCTCCAGTATTTTCCTTTCTGTAGTATGGGATCTTCTGGTCTTTCATTTAATCTACAGGCAGACTGGTGTCATCTGTGACAGCAAAATAATGTCCACACCATCTCCACAGATCTAGCCTGAAGAAAAACTGAGAGAGTAGCCCTTCCTTCTTCTTATTACAGCCAAAAGAAAAGAAAGTATATAAGGGAAATTGAGTTTTCCTAATCTTATAATTGGAAAAGCCAAGCTCAAAGAAATATCAAAATATTAGTTCAATGTAGTGAGGCCATAGAAAAATTTTCTCAGACACATTATAAAGTAATTTAAACCTGTATTCTCAAACAGGGATGTGTCATTTTAATGATCTTAGGTATCAGTTTTAGAAGCTACCACATTTCTATGCAGAGAGAAAAATAAAATTTTGAAGTTTGTTACTGTATGGAATTTTATCAGCTTATGTGATAGCTGTTTTCATTTACAGTACAGCAACCATGAATGACAGTAGTCCAGAGCTGTTGAAGTATCTGCATTAAAAGAACAGCCAGAAGCAGCTGGAGAAATATGGTGGACTGGCAGCACATTTCAACATGTGTCTGTTCAACAGAGGACAGAATGAATGAGAAGAAAATAGTATCACCAAGAACGTGGAGAATCTTCTCAAAAACAAAGCACCAGGATTAGGAATTCAGTTCCTAGCATCTTTATCCCAACTAACCTCTGTTGTAAATCATTAGGAAGTGCCTTTCCAGCCTGTGGCACCACTGACACTAATGAGTACAATTTCAAATGCATTCACAAGACTAAAAAGGGACTGCAAACTTGCATGGATAAAAAGACAGAGTCAGCATACATAAACAAATCATGGAAAGGATGTATAAAACTCTTAAATCCGAGATTAAGGCAAAAAGTAAATAATTTTTATTAAACAAGTAGATTATTTGATTATTTCCAATCAGACTTTAGTAGAATTCATATATATATATATATTTAAAATGGCTGATACTCTCTGAGGATTGTGAGGAATCTTCACACCAAAATTATACTGGGTTGATCAGCATAAACATCTGGTATAGCTATTGTAGTGTCCAAAGACATCTGCATTTTTAAACACAAAATCATTTTGGAGGAACACAAGTGGCATGGCTACATCTCCTTGTTAGACAAGATACTGATACTGCAGCTCCTTTTGTTTACACCACGTGTACACTAAGTAATGTACTAAGTAAAGGAAAATTGAAAAATTTAAGAGATGTTTCACAAAATCTGTAAAATACTCATGTTTTGGATATTACTGGAATTCAATTAAGGTTTTTGAAATTTTTATTAAAAATTCTTTATCAAAAGTAAACCCTTTTCAGGTATTTTGGTCATACCTGCATTTGTAGCAAAAACCTGAAATAACAAGGGAGGTGATATTTTTAAGTTCATTTAGTCTTCAGGGGACTTGAAGCTTTTATTTGAATTCTTGAACAGGAGAGTTCATGCAGTGTATTTGGTTTTGGTTCATTTTTAACTCAGTGTTGTTCCTAATGTTTTAGCTGGTGAGTATCCCACTTCTCCCTCCCTCTTTGCCACTCCGAGGGGTCCTCAGCTCTGGCACAGGATCCTGCCTGTGCTATCATGTGCTTCTTTCTGTGTGCAGTGGGGACAGAATTAGTACCAGTACATTTAGCCCAAAAAGGAATTCATTCTGGGCACCAATCAGGAGGTTGTAGAGTTAATGGTGGCAGTGGATAGCGCTGATCCTGGTAGTAAAGCCCTCCCGTTTCAATTGATTAAAATTTAATTTTGGATAAATCAAGTGAAACACAGTAAAATCCATACCATTTGATTATTCCTTCTACAGACATGGTCCTGGTGTTAAACCTGAGAAATGGAATTTTAATACAGGGGTTAAGTTAGTCTTTTGAATATATATATATAAAGATAATGGGAAAATAACTAATATGATAATTTTCCTGGAAAAAAGATTCATGACCCTACAGATTTGTCTATTTTCTTCTAGTCAATTCTCTAGTTTGAGAGACTAAGCTGATATCTACTCTATGAGTTTTGTTAATTTGCTACAAAAGCGTAATTACTAGCAAATAAAACTTAGTGAAAAAGGAAACTCAAACCATGCTACACTTTTTTTTCCTCTATTATTTGCTCTTCCTCAAATGCATGATGTCATTTTTAGTGAACTAGTTTTGATCTGGAGCAAGAGTAGTTGACAAATTAATACTATAGAGCTGTATGAGCAAATTTTTCAGCCCCATTTGATTTAGACTTCACATTCTTTACTCACCTGTTCTTTGAAATTCTTTTAGTAAAGCTATTCATCTGCTGTATTTCCCATTTACTTAAAGACATAAGACAATGATAAAAAAGATTGAAAACAAATAAACAACAGCAAAATATTTCCAAATTAATTGGAGTGGTAACCAGAGGCACTAATATTATGATACAACACAAAATACAGATTTTTTTCTTTTTAATATTATATTTCAGAATATAGTAAAATATACATTTGCTTTTAGAATTTTCTCAACAATAAAATTCTGGTCTTTACCCATCAAAATCATTTAATCTCTTTTGAAATACATGAACCAAGATTTCTATTGTCTCGATTCTTCCCACTGTAAATTTAACAGTGTAGCACACACTGGAAAGAATTGGATAACTTCATGTCCTGTCCTGTGGCTTACAGTAGAAGGATGACATTTTAGCTCCTGTATTCACTTTAGACTTTAAGCCAGAGGAGGACCTGGTGGCTATTAAGAAACCTGAAGCTCTCTGAAATCAATGAAAAATGCAGCTGTGCAATGGATAAAACTTCACTTCTGTGTTCAGAAGGTTAGAAAGAGATTGTGGACATCTGTAAACCAGCACCCATAAATGTTGAAAAGCTCTGTTCCAGCACAGTAGCACATATGTGCAGCTTGTAAACAACAGGAGACACCAATCTTGATATTCAGAATATTGGATGGATCAGAATTTGCACAGTCTCCTATAGTTGCTCATGTACCAAAAAAAAAAAAAAAAAAAAAAAAAAAATATATATATATATATATATATATATATGGTTTTGCTTAAAAACAGCTTCTGTTCATAGCAATCTTTGTACCTGGATATGATAATGATGATGATGATGATGAAGATGATAATAATAATAGCAATTAAAAACCTTGATCTTATTTTATTGCACATTTGATGAGCTTCCATGGCAGAGCATTACACTGTTTGGGAAGGCCTGGAGCTACATGTCTATATGTCTCTGTGAGTGTGTACAGCTATAAAAATCCCTGATAGGGACTTTTCAGCCTCCAGGAAAACACTTATTTGCTTACATTAAAATAATACTTGAGTTTAAACTTTTTGACTCACAGTGCTTTAGAGTAGAGACTTTAAATCAGGTAAATTGATTGTTCTGCTGTCAGATAAATGCCTTTTGCCTTCCCTGTGAAAATGTGGAATATTGTGATGAAGCCTGCAGAAATCAATTTCCTGCACTTGAGACTCGTTAAGAGTTCTCAAGCAAAATGCTTCATAGCTTTTCAGCCTACCTGGTGTACAACAATCCTGAATCACAAGGTAATATAATATTTGTTTAGAACTGCTTCTTCCACCTGCAGAGAACATGTGGAATCTGGAGTGTTTTGAGGCAGGTTCTGTTGTATGTATGCAGCACTCCCCCTCTGACATCCACGTCCCACTGAACAGCAGTGTGGATGAGATGGGCTAAGGTTGGCAGGACTGGGCTTGACATGACACACAGTGGAGGATTGGGGGCAGAGGTAATATAGGAAGGGCAAAAAGAAGAGTATTAGATAGCAGGGGAAGGGACAGAAGAAGACTAGAAGCAGCAAGGGTGATTAACAGGGCAGGTGTGAATAGGTATACAATTCTCAACCACGCATGTAAGACTACATTTTAAATAAAATTTGGTTCCACTAAAATGTTGTGGGTCACAGTTTTTCAACTTTTAGCTTAGGAGATGTTTGCTTTTGCAACCATACACTTGTATGGATTTTGTAGCAAGTGGCAAGAGGAGAGCCTACCCATAAGTCTTACCTTTCCATCATACATTTCCTCCACAATTTGAATTTTTCATTTTCCCTGTCCTCAGTGGAGAATAAATTCTGAAGTTCTGTATCACTTCTATCCACCCAAAAGGATTGTCTTTCTGCTGGTAACAATATGTTTTCCAAGAGTAAGGGAGGAGGAGAAGGCAGAGCTAATGCTTCAGAATGACATATCTGACTGAACTGATCAATATCTCCATCTTTACTGAATAAATGAACTTTTTCTTTATGTAGGACTGAAAGAATTAAAATAAATGTTTTTTTCTGTATCAAGGGACTTCCTACCCACCAGTCAGTGATTCTTACAAGGTGGCTATCCAGTGTAACTCAGTTCTTTGTTCAAAGTATATGAGTTAACTCTATGGAAGAACAGCTTGAAAAGAAAATACAAAATTTTCATTTCTTAAAATGAAATTTGGCATCTGGGAATAAGGTTCCAGGTTTCAGACTATATGAAAAATGAATTATTCAGATGCTTACAGGGGCAGTAGTCTTATTTGATCTAGTTTAACCTTCTTTCACTGAGAACTTGCCTTCCCAAATAGCCATCAAATATTCAGCCAATATTCAGGTACTAATTACTCTGAGTTTGGGTTTTTTTCCATTTTTTATGTTTACTGCATAAAAGCTTTCTATGAGGGCTTGATCATATTTAGATATTTACACACATAGTAACTAAAAAAGGTTTAATTAAAAATTACATAATTTATTACATCACCAACAGTATTAAGCGACAAACATTTAGAATAAGTATTGTAGTAATAATTTAAATAACTTGTCCTTTTAAAAATAAAAATATATTTAAGCAGATTCAGGGAGTGACAAAAGGTGAAGGTTTCAGTTACATACAGCTAGATACTTGAGACTTGGGACAGGCAAAGCTAAAAGATGTAAAATATGATTGGCGTGCATGCTACAGCAATATATCCTGCAGGAGCAGTAAATTATGGCTA
This sequence comes from Corvus hawaiiensis, assembly GCF_020740725.1. Classification (NCBI taxonomy): domain Eukaryota; kingdom Metazoa; phylum Chordata; class Aves; order Passeriformes; family Corvidae; genus Corvus; species Corvus hawaiiensis. Next base: position 10,004,239 of record NC_063242.1, on the reverse strand, counting down.
CGAACGAATACATTGTAACATCAGCAAAGTTGCTAAACTTTTATGCTTGTATCAAATTCAAAGTGGAAATTTTATTTGAAAGGCGGCTCTCAAGGATGATTTTTTTTCCCCTTAGCAAAAGAGTGTGAAGAATTGCATTTGATTCTGTTGCCTCGGCAGTGGAGCTATTAAGTACCTTGAAAGGATATAAAGTTGCATTTGTTTGGGGCTTTTTTTCATGGATATATTCATTTCTCACAGTGGAGGTGACAATTCAAAGAACTGTGAATCGGTGGGTCTTGGGAAATGAGTCACCTCATGGGGATTGATTCATTCTAAACTTCTAGCACCATAGCAACTCTTCCTCTAATCTAGATCTTAAATTATTCACATTTTTGATATACCAAATTGGCAGCCAGGAATCACAAGGATACTATCTCAATGAATATGAGCTATTACACTGTCTTGTGCAAAATGAATGTGGGAAAAGAATATTGAATGATATATAACAGTTTTGTAAAGACAAGATCTTGCATACTTCTTCTACCAGTTTAAAAATTCCAGGCAAAAGACAAGTTGTACAGCATCCTGATGCTATTAGCTTCTGCAAAATACGGAAATACTAATATTGTTTCTCTGTAGCTTTAGAATTGGTCTTCTAGAGAATTTAAACTCATAATTACATATATTTTCCATGTCCTTCATTCTCAAATTGAATGTGTTTTCTAAACTGTCATCAACAATGAATTTATCTCATGACATGTTTACTAAGACCTTGAATGACTTGTTTTCATTCATAAAGTTTATGAGAAATTTTCTGTCAGATGCAGATGGAAAAATCCCTAGGTCTCCAATTAAGAAATCAACAAAGGAAATAAAATGGCAATTTTTGATCCTTTTTAACTTATTCTATATTTTTAATTTAATTAGAAAGTGCCTCAGCTAAGTTGCTGATCTTTCACAATGCTTTCACCTATAGGTTTTTGAAAATGAGAAATACATCTGTGCAAAATGGGGTTTTTTTTGAGATTTCTAAAATTTAAAAATGCAGACTGATTTTGAGCAGGCATTTAGTAAGATACTGATGTGTTGTTTGCATATGTGCGTATCTAAAAATTACTCCTGATCACTAACTTTTAGTTTTCTGATATTCAACAGAACCTACACAGAAGTAAATGTAAGGAGATGGTGGATTTATGAACATTTAGAGGAACATAACAGAAAGAAAGTTTCCATGTTTTTTGAGTTGCTTACAACACCATAGTTGTGTTTGCCCTCTCTATTAAATTGGAAAGCCAAACAATGGTCTTTGGTCAACGACCTGCCGAAACTACAGCCAGCTTGTCTGCACTTAATCTCTCTCATAGGAAGTTTTCATTTAAAGCATTAAAAGTTGCTAAACTCTTTGTGTTACTGATTTAATGCCAGCAGACGAGTAAATTTTGATACAAGAAAGATTTAGCAATCCAATAATTCTAGTCCTTTTTTTTTTTTTTCATTGTGACTGAAAATGTTGTAATGTCCACAGCATCAACCACGTTGCTTCTTATACGTTTGGAAAAGTTCAGTATATGAGGATATTTTTTATTCTATGCTGATTACCTTAAATACCAGCAGTACATATATTATTATTTACTTATCTTAAAGGTTCCTTTCCTTACATTGTATTCTTTTGGATTTTGTGTCTGAACTAAATATTCACCCCAGTAAGCACTGGCTTTTGACATAATTCTGTAAGTGTTCCAAAAGGAAAAACTCGACATATGATTTCATGAGCAAGATTCATCCTTTCTATTTCAATTTATTATTTAGAAATTATTAGGCCACTAGTGGAGCAAAAGTTTGGCTAAATCAGTAACATTTTATACGGCAACAAACAATTAGATTTCAATATGTGAATATGTGATCTTTTTTTTCCTAATCCTCTTAATGATGGCAGTAACCATTTTCTTTCAATGGCATTGAAGTCATATATACAGTAGAGATAACAGCATATTAGTCTGAAAGCTAAGCTAAAGTATTGGATGATTTTCTTAAATATAGACTGCCACCATAAATGTTTTTGAAATGAGTGTTGATCTTTCATGAAATTGTTCTGTCACTAAGCAGAAATACCATTTGTAGAATGATTAATAATATTATTAGCTTGTAATTAAAGAGCAAACTGCTTTCCTGCAGATAGTAAATATCATGGTCTTGAAATGTGATTTTACATTAGTTTTTTTAAAGAACCATACAAGTTGCAAAACATTTATGAAAGAAACACACTTCTTTTTACATATGATTTCAAATTTCAACTTTTCCAAATGCATGAGAGTAAGTCGATGACTTTATGCTGAATGGTATAAATGTGTATCATGTTTGAGATTAGGTTATGGTCTTCAGCAAGAATTTTAATTCTGTAGTCAACTGTGCATTTTCTAGTTCTTAAAGATTATTCAAAAGATAATTTGTCATAACAGTTTCTGTGTCAGCAGCTTTTTTCTTTATTCCTGAGAGTTTTAGTTAAATCTTCGAGCTGTGCTTATCACTTCTTAGCACATATTTCAGTTATGTTTTATTCTGGAGACCAGAAGAATCACTTTCTTCTAGTTTTCACATAGCAATGTGAAGAATTTTTATGATATAGCTTCTTTCAACAACATTTCCAAAAAGTCAAAGCTTACATTACGTACAGGTTTTTTTTTTTTTAGGGTAGCACGTTTGTCATCCATCAGTTCCATACTTGAAAACCTCCTGCTGTGCTTTGCATTTACTGTCACTTGCAAAAAAATATTAGTGTATGTTACTCATTTTTCTTCAAAGAAATTCTTGAGATGCTTTTAAGGAATGGATTTTGTCTGCTTGCCCACACATGGATGATTTCTGAAGCATCAATACAGATCTGTAGTGACCACCATTAAAATTCTGTAAGTCTCACAAAACACAACCTACAATTTTTTCAGAAAATTCCCCAGGGTACAGCATCATCCCATCACAGCAGTAGCTGGACTGAAGTTACTTTTCAGTAAAACTTCTTTATTTGCAATCACTAGACTAAACATGAGCAAATCACACAATCAAAATTTAGAATTTGAGGAAGTACAGGTTTTCAGTATTTAGGCGAAACTATTTACTTGACACACACAGATCAGTTTTTGATTATCCGGTGTTTGATTTTAGAAATCAATTAGTAAATACACATATTGCACTGTAGTTTTAAATAGACAGGTTTCAAGTGTTGGGGAAGATGAAACAGGAAAGCCTTATAAATATGATTGCCTGACAAAAGATTTTGGGAATATGAAAACTACAGGCAACATCGAAATGAAAGCCACTTTTGAAATACCAAATCTTAGTTACTGAACAACTGGAAAACAATGGTATGGACGACTGAAGGTAATCCCCTCTTGATGGAACAATACCCTCTGCTTGCAAACAGGTCCAAGGGTCAGAGCAGACCCTACTAGCTCAGCAGAAGGGGTCCAAAGAGTAGTTTTTAGAAGTTAAGATGTAACACTCTATGGTAATATAAGAACTCTTATAGGCTGTATGTAAATGCCATAGGATTTGTATCTTGTATTAGATTGGTCAGTGACAATTAGAATATTCAGTACAGAAGATGATTTATTGTATTGTAACCAAGACTTCACCATTCCATTCCTCTCTTACTCTTCGCACACTCTTACACTCTCTCTCTCTCTCTCTCTTTACTTACCCGCTTACTCTCTTGCTCTCTTGGGCCTGCTCCGAGCTGAGTCTGGCAGCTCTAAGCAGTGCCCCTATACCCACGCCCTTTGCAATAAACCGCATGTTCCAAGATCTGCTTATAGAGATCTCCTGTCCCCGTCTACGCCCGGTCCAGACTGAACCACCCCGCTGTCCTACATTCAAGTCTTCAGAAGCACTAAAACTTTTGTGGTTTGATATCTAAATGAAAAGTTAATGCTTCTATGCAGAACTGATCTACCAAAAAGCTTGCAATTCGTTGCAAAATAAATGACTTCAGAATAATTAAGAAATTAACTTGTATATTCAAAACAGATAGATGCACAGATAAAAAGAGAATGCGGAAAGAAGTATAAAAGAGGAACATTAATTAGAAAGTGATGTGTGACCAAGTCTGGGATTTATAGCAATAATACACTTTGCAGAAGGCCCTGGAAACCTATCCTTTAAATGAATAATTATTTTCCAGTGTTTCAAAGATTTACTTCCATATTCTAGAGTCATGTCCCTTTTAAGGAGGCTAGCTAAAGCTGGCTTCATAAGATATGAAAAATGAAATATCTTTGGATGGGATGATGGGAAAGTGTGGAGTGATAGAGGCAGTATGCATTGGTTTAACACAGCCTGGTTTTGGTGGGGGGGGGGCAGGAGAAGAACTGCTCGAAACTTCTATGTCCGGCACAGAGCCAATCATTGAAGGCTCTGACAATGGGCAGGTTACTAGCCCAATTAGACAAGTTGGTAATGCCTCTGTGATGACATATATAAGAAAGGAAAAAGCGGAGGAAGCTCTCTTTTCTTCTCCCGAGGCGTGGTGAGGCAGCCGCTGGGGCCCATCCTGGCGGGGGTCACTGGCAGCCATGTGGCCGGGGCCCTCCCGAGGCTGAGACTATGTGCCCAGGGCCACCCGTGTGGTGCCAGCAGGGACCATGTGGCCAGCGATGAAAACACAGCGAACAATTCCCCAACACAGAGCACAGACAAGATCAACCTTTTCAGCACTGTGAAGCTCTGTAAGAACTTTTCAATTGATAGAACTTGAGAACAATAATACTTACAACAATTTTCTTCAGAGCCAGAGAGAAGGAAAAGTAAAGACACATGAGGAGAACCAACATGGAGGCACCAAGGTCAGTGAAAGGAGGTAGGGGGAAGAAGTGCTTCGGGTGTCAGAGCTGAAATTCTTCTGCAAGCCGTGGTGAGGACTATGATACAACAAACTGTTTCCCTGTAGTTCATTAGGTGCATGGGGGGATGCAGAGATCCACGCACAGCCTGTGAGAAAGAGTACTCACACTGGAGCACGTGGATACTGAAAAGCTGTAATCTAGTTAGATTCTAGTTCCTAGTTAGGAACTCAAACAGAGAGAGAGGACCTTTGGTTCTAGACATAGAGAAAGAGAACCCTTGGCTCCAAAGTAGAACAGCACATCCTTAAAAGACTAAACCCCATGAACTAAAATGACCCACGCTAGGCAGTTGTGGGAAGACTGCTTGGCCCGTGGGAGGGACTCAGGTTACAGCAGGTCAGGCTGCTGTTCGTGAAAGTTAAAACCGTGCTGGAAATGTTGGCAGAGAACTATCTCACATCGGAAGGATCCCAGGGCACAGGAGAAGAAAGAACTCCTTTCCCTGAATGAACTGAAAAAAGATTCTTAGAAAGACCAAAAGCCCGTGTTTTTGTCTTCTTGTACAGTTGGTGGGAAAGATTGAGGGACTGGGAAGGAAAGGTGTTCTTAAGGTTTATTTTAGTTCTCGTTACCCTTTTTACTTTTAATTCTGTTAATAAATTTTGTTTATACGGTTTAAGTTTTGAACCTGTTTTGCCTTAAACTGTTTTTCCCCTAACCCTTAACTCATTAAGTTTTTGTTTTAATTCCCCCTCCTCTTCTCAGGTGTAGCAGAGGAAAATAAGTCAATAGTTTTTTCATGGGTGCCTGGCACTTAGCCAGTGTCAAACCACCACACAATATTGCAAAATTTGTACCAAATAGGCTAAGCTGAGTGAAACTGAAGCATATGGCAAAAATTACAAGAGTTGCGATGCTTCCAGTTTAATATATTTTAACAAGGCACAGTTTTGTTGAAGTCCAGTGCTACTCGAATTGATTTTAATTCTCAAGTGACAATTATGGAGGTGTTATTTCAACATTTTTTTAAGGCCATATTTGATCTCAAAGAAACAAAATACACTACAATTATTTGAATTACTTACATTCATTGAAATGAAAAAGAAATTTATCATTAATTGCAATGAAATATAAGAGTGATAATAACTCAAAGTCTTCCAAAGGAGAAACTGTAATTTCACCTTATCCTTGAGATCGTAATACAGGCAAAATACCACTGGGTTTTACTGGACAGAGAGAAATCATAATCTGAAATCAAAAAGACTGAACTTTATGTTCTCTTTTGCTGCATTTTGAGACACTGGTAGTGCTTTAAAGTAAAAGAGAAACCCATCTTTATAAATCTGAATGCTTCTCCCTGCTCAGTGAGGACATGTGTCTTAAATGCAGTTGGATGAAAAAAAAAATAGCAGAAGCAAAAAGTCCTCCAAGTTCTTGCAGAGTTAATTTCACTTTACAATTCTTGTTATGCCACCTCAAGTATGGATCTGAAAAAACGTCTTTGTTTTGGATGTTGATCTGTATGCTCAACAGTGCCTAGTGAGTGCAACAGAACAATATCACTCAAAGTTCCAACTAAACTGGTGTCCTCTTTCTGGGGGTGGACAAAGGTAGGTCTCTGCAAGACTTTAAGAGCAAAGCAGGCAGGTGGTCATACACCCCAGGAGTACCATGCAAGATTCCAGGAAAATCAAAATCAAGGACTCCTCAGTCAGAGATGGTATCTTTTAAGCCTTTTCTTCTACTAAATTGTTCAATTGCTTTCTGGCCCCCTGTAAAGCTTTTATAATAGCCTACTACAAGAGTTCTCAAGACTTGTGTTTTGTTAACATTTATTCAATGTTGACAGAGGTTGTGACCTGTTCCTATTCACTCCATCATATACCTCCTGAATTTTGCTTAGTCACCTCTGCTGTTCAAGCCAGACCAGACATGTCTTTTCATGTTTATGGTTCTGCAAACCTTTTCTTGGTTAGGCATGATTTCTTGTCAGATATAGTAAATATTGTATTCAATATTCATCATGTGGTCATTTTATTGGATTACTATCATAGCATAACTATTCCGTGCTCCACTTCTTTCCTAGCAGTTCACTTTTTTTCTTGAAACTTCACTGTTCCAGACCATTGTTACAGTATCTTATACTTTCCAAATTCTGCATAATGAACGATTTTTTCTTTCAAATAAGAGAGCAGCATGTTCTCACTGAAAAAACAATGGGATAATTTAAAAAAGCTATTAGTTTTATAAGTGGAATAATTCAGAAGTTTTCAAATTCAACTCCTGCCAATTTAGATTGTTTCAAATCTACTTGTCTATAACTAATCAGAAGTTAGCTATTTCTGTTTGACTTTTTTCTTTTTTTTGAATGCTGACAGTCTGATGATGCCTTTCACTGAATTGATCTCACTGTCACTTCACGAATTTTAAACTATCATCTTTAGAGATCCTGAATGATGATGTGCAAAATTGTTTCTTGGGCCTATAACTTCAAATACTGCACTTTCTACTTTTATCTTTTAGGCAGAGATATAGTAATGTCTTTTTCTATATCCGTCATGGTGTGCCTTGCAAAAAGAAAAAAAAAAAAAAAAAAGCCTATTTTGCTACCAAAATTTAAAAAAGCAAGCAAGGATGGTCTGTCAACATGGGTCTGTCAGCATTTGTGAGGTTTATAGGCTTGTGTTTCTTTACCATTACCTGTAAAATATTTGACAGTTATTTATTTTTTCACTGTTGATGTGCTTCAGCTGTGACACTGTTGGGGCTGCCCGAGGCAGCACAGCATCCAGCTGCAGATGCCTGGCTTCTGCTGCTGCACGCAGGGGCTGGCTGCAGGAAGGAGGGAAAGCTGTCAGCTGCAGCTTGCAGGGAAAGCTGGCTCCTTCGCAAGGACCGAGCCCCAAACAAAGGTGGTGTCAAAGCATCAGCAGAGACAAAGGATGAAAGAAGGAGTCCCAGTGTAGGTTCCAACGGGTTTATTGCCGGTGGAAAATCCAGGGACAAAGACCAGGAAAAACGAGACAGCACAGCATTTTATATGGGGGGTGGAACAAAGGGAAACAACCTATCGGGAATCGAGTGAGGAGGAAGAGATAACAGGGGAATAACCAATGGGGATAACTTAGGGGCGGGAATTACATGAGTAGACCAATGGGGCAGCGAAGAAGGGAGAACTTTCCAGAACTAATACATAAGCAACTAGGAGAAATACATAAACATGAACTTATACATAAAACTGAGTGGAGAACTCCTGAACCAATAAACTTAAAACATGTAAACTAAGAAGCACTAGGCACATGGTAACTCACCGTAACCATGGGGTGAGAATCAGAACTCTGTGTTCTGGAGGCCTGTGGAGCACTTCTCGGAATGCTCTGGTGCAGTGGCCGCTGCCACCCGCACTGCAACGCAGCTGTGTTCCAAAATTTAGAAAATTAATAGAAAAAAGAAGATAAAACTTTCTAATGTTCTTATGGTTTTAGATTTATAAATGAATTCTGGTGTTCCCCCAGACATAAGATTTGTTAAGTGAAACAGCATCTCAGACTTGGAGAATGCAAATGTATTCCTCTTAGAGGCACTTTAAGTGCTTCATTCTGAAGACGACACTGCCACTAAAGAGCTTCTTTCCCTTCCCAGTACAGTTGCACTTGTCATAAAAAATTCCCAAGTGATAGTTGTGCCAAACTGAAAAATTGCGAAGTTAAAGTTGAGCTAAGATTATTCATATTCTTTGTATGTTGTCTCTAAGTTTCTAGGTTATAAGGAGGGAAGACTTAGGAAAACTTAGAAATTCTGACTAATACTAAAGGAGTTGTTGCACAGAAATTATTTATGTATGCTCCGAATTTTTATTAGTTTTGTGAAAGTAGCTCTTTACATGTTAGAGATGCATCAGCATTGAGCTGTCAGTGGTGCTTCTTTCACAATTTTGCAGGGGAAAAAATGTATTTCTCCCATCAGGTTTAGGAATAATTGAATGCTGTGTTCATACCTCTTCTTATTCAGAGGTAAATTAACTCACAGACATGCATGTGTTTGTAACAAACATGTCTCTATTTTCATGTATAATTGTATTGCACTCAATTTTCTATCTAACATAACTTGCGAGAGACGAGCTGCTTTACCAAAATGGCAAGGCCCCTCATTATTAGAACCTGACAGTGAATAGTTCTAATACTCTGTGCATCAGTTCATGCAGTTAATGTAATTATACTGGCACAAAACGGATCAAATCCAGCACATACAACACAAGAGGTGAGCAGAATTCAGAACCACATGATGAAAGAACTAGCTTGTTTGGTTTAAGTTTTTGTGGTTTTTAAATCCAGCATAGATCATGTATGTGCCTCTGAATTCCACATAGTCTATGGATCTTCTGTATCTTCTATAAAATGCTGTAAAAGTTCCTAAAATCTAAGAAAATCTACTGTGCAGGCAATATTCTCAAACTGTTTTTGATATTTCTGATCCCAGTAGAATGATGCTCACTCTACGACCCCCGCTGTGACCATAATTTTCGGGAAATAAGGAGAATACACTGAATCAGCTGTGCCTGGTTTAAAAACAGAGCAAAAAGCTGGATTCTGTTTCTGGTCACAGAAGAGCTTCATAGCATGTCAGTCCAATATTCTATTAATTTAATGACATAAATAAAACTATAACCTTTCTTTTATTTATTATTGCATCAGTATTTTTCAAAAGTAGCCATTTACAGGCATCTAAAGAATAGTTTGAAAAATTTAATCTTTGGAAGTACCAAAAAAATTTAGAGATCTGAAAAAACAAGGACTTGTGAAGCAACAGACAGAGAATTGTAACACTAACAAAATAATTCTATAAAAAAATAAACAAACAGACAAACAAGAAAACCAAACAAACAACATTTTTGTATTGTTACTTTTTAAAGAAAGGATGTTCAAGATATACGACCTTTTCTATCATCAAAAGTTATAAGTAAAATTACAGAGGATGTGAAATTAAAGTCAATTACGTACAATTGGATCTACTAATATTCCATCTTAATGTATATATATTTGGGGTTTTCTTTTAACTTTTAAGCATGAATGTACAATAAACCAACAGTTGTGTATGCTCCAGCTCCTGAATGGGTCAAGTGGATGCATTGTCTGCTTTGCAAGGGAAGAGTCTTGAACCCTTCCACTCAGAGATCTGATAGGGGTGTGAATGAGATTTACAGAATGATGAAGGCAGGAGATGAGCTGAGCATGGCACTGTTGTTGGCCAAACATGAGAAACAGGAGGCACTGAAGCCTGGGTGAGATCAAGAATAACAGAGGCAGCAAACAGAGGCAGCATTTTGAACAGCCTTTTGCATGGAAAGGGAGAGAAGATGGAGATGGGAAACCACAGAACTGTCAGTCTCACCTCGATCCCCGAAAAGGTAACAGCTAAACCTGGAAACAATGTCCAAGCATACTGAGGACAATAAGTCCATTGTCTGGATCCAAAATTGTTTATTTGAATTTCTGGGCAACAGGCCAATAAAAGAATCCTGAAAGTACTAAGCAGGAATGTGTCCACTGACATTCCTGATGCAATGGTTCTGGATGCTGGAGGAGTACCAGAAAAATAGACAGTAGAAACACGGTCATACCATGAAGAATTTTGACCTAGCATTGTCATAACCAAGAGTGTTTTTTAGCCTACATTCTTAGACTTGTTTGTCAAGCTAGGAGACTAAACATCTTAGAAGCCTCATAGTTAGAGATCAGTGTGCCCCAGACCCCAAGGTCCTCTCCAGAACACATTTTGTAAACTAAGATAGAACCATCCAGGGGAAGGTTCCTTGAGGAGGGGGGTTCACTCAAGCCTCTCATTGGAGAATCTTTGATAGATATGCTAATTAGTAAAACCTATAATGTTATACCAGATCTATTGTGTGGGTGCGTTGTGATGTGCATTGGGGTGCATTCAACCTGGCCATGGTGCACCTAAGGATCCTTAAAATAAATTCAGAGGTAAAACCCCTTTTTCCCTTCTAACCATGTTTGATTCTTGATTTTAAGACCAGGAAAACGCATCAATTAATGTAATTGAGTTATGGAAAGACTCAGGCATATTTTCTTACCAAAAAACCTCCCAAAAAACCCCAAACTGAGAAAAGTATTATTGTTAACTTTTACCAGATCTATGAATAGTATTTGGCAAATATCAATTTGTTTCCCTAACACATTGGTAAATAGATTAAAAAATGTTACAAAAAATGGACAAGGGGAAAAAAATAAGCATGCTCTATATCTTATCTACTAGTGTTTTACCTCATCTTTAATTGCTTTACTCTTTCTCTGCTTTTGTCTTTGTCAGCTTTACTGCCATTACGGCATCAGAGCTTTCCCCCTGCTGTTTGCATACATAAGATAATTTTACTGGTCCTGAGAGCCCTTGTACTTTTTTATCAGACATGGTAGGTCATAAGATAATGAAATCTTCATGTCACCAAATTACCATCACCATTTTTTGCTTTTCACTTCAGCTCCCACATGACAGCAGTCAAAACCTTACCAGCCACAGAACTGGAGATTAGTGCTTTGTGGTATTTGAAAGCTGAGGTTCCAACTTCCAGTTAGATGATTTTCTAGCTGCATGCTATCTTTAACAGCTGGTGAAATAGTAGCTTCTATCATGTCAGAATTTGAAGCTGGGAGGAATGGTAGGGAGCATAATGACTAATTGTAATGCTCACATTCAAGTTCTATCTCTAGCCTTACGAGTTTTAAAAGAATTGCTTTCACTGTTGCAAAGCTTGTAATCACAGCACAGCAGTTGTGCATGTTTTGTGTTCCTACTCCAGCCGGTTCAAGAGATACCACTGTCAAAGATGAGCAGTGTTTTGGGCAATGATCCAAGGCAGAACATGGTCTATGGCATAACTCTCTAGTGCTTCCCAGAACTCTCATATAATTTTCATTCAATGATGATAACTATTGAATAAACCTAAATTTTGAATGATACCACAGTATAATAAGCAATTTTTTCAGGAATTAAAGTATTTGAGTGTACATGGTTTCTTTCTTTATTTTGAGGAGAACTTGATTTTCAATCCAAATATTAGCATGGTGCAGTGTTTATATTGGGAAAAAATTGTACAAAGAACCTCCCCAATATAATTCTGAAAATACTTCATTTAGTTTCATTACATATTTGGATGCAAAATAGAAAGTGAATAAGGGACGTAGGGAAGAAAGTTAATGTCTGCTACAGAGTTGTATATCTTTCATACCTGAAAGAAGTAAGAGAGAAGTAATGAAGATGCATGTTGAGCAACTGTTAAAAGTTAAGAATTCTGAAAGGGTAAAAGGAATTAAATTGAAGCTGGCAACCATGTAATTGCTGGGAAGGGAAATGATCATGATTTTTATTGGCCTGGAGATTATGTAGGTGAAGATGTTATTGTGGCAAATGAATCTTAATGTATTAAAAAAGGAATGAGAAAAGGGCTTATGCCAAGTGTACTTTCTTAGCCTTTTTTTTGTTATTAAAGAATTTGCTCAAAAAAAATTCTATGCAAATCATGGTCTTAAAACAGAAAGGAGTGGATATATTATTTATATCTTCTTCTTTGTAGGACCAGAAGAACTATTCCTGTGTTCAAAATCAGAAAGCATTTTGTAAAGAAATATTAAAGCATGTTATACAAGCGAGACTTCTTGCATCTACTTACAAGTCCTAAAGCAGTCACCTATACTATCTACATCCTTCAATATTTCTGATATCTCTTTTTCAATTTTTACTTTGAAATGTATTTAAATTTTGAGTGCTTGCAATACAAATGTAAAACACAATGCTTTGAATAATGAGAAAAATGTCAAAATCAGTTTGTTTTAGCCTAAGTGTATGCTTAGCAACAGCAAAAATGCTGAAACATGCTATTTTATTCAAATATAAGGAAATTTTCTGATACCTTATTGTAATTTGCCAGGAATTAAATACTTATTGTCACAATTGCATGAGTGATAAATAGAGATGGACATAAGAGGAAAAAAAAGGCATTTTCAGGCAAATTTTTAAAAATGTACTTTTTTCTGAATACTTTCACTGTAAAAGCTGATATGAATATTTTGGTTCATTCCAATAGGTCCAAACTATTCTAGAAACCAAAAGTAGAAAGGCCAGAATATTACTATCACTCTCCTATAAGTTGAATTTTTGCTTCTTGTGTTCATTTTGTTGGGGAGAATGGATAGAATTTTTCTTCTATCATGTAGTTGAAAGGACAAGTAATCTTAATTGGTCATCCCATAGCCTGTCATGATCATATTCTAAAATATTTGAATTGAAGAAAGATGTTATTATGCAAAGTCAACTGAGCAAAAATATGTGAATATCTGAGAATTAACAACTCAAGAAAAAGAGAGTTTTTAAAGGTCATTTTAATTCTTATCATATGCCAAAACAGGGAAACAATTATGTTATAAGTGGGAATGATTCTTCTTTGGGAAACCACAGTTAACAAGACCTGAGTTATGAAAGACTGTTCGAAGGAGGCCTTTCCTATTGAGTAGCCAGGGAGTTGTATTTATCCTCTACCATTCTAAAAGTTCTTACAGTCAGTAATTCATTCAAAATTTCAGTACAGCTACAGCAATACAGAAGTGAAGGGTTTGGTTTAGTCGCAAAAGTTTGATCAAAATATTAATTTTGTCATATTCTTTCTTAGGGAAAATATTACATGTAATTGTATAATGAATTTCAGCAGTACCTACTGTAATACACTGTACCCAGAAATATACTTGGGAAATTTATCCTGACATAAATTTGGAAGTTAAAAGGGGTTATAATTATATAGGAAAACACAAATATTTTCTTGTAAGGAAAATCAAAGCATAATTTTTAATGAGTTCAATAAGTAAAAATAATTTAATGAGAAATATAGAAAAAGATGGCTTGTGGTCTTGTGGATCTCAAAGGAAACACAACATTTAACATTTAAAGAAAAAGTCATGCTGTTTGAAAGCACATATAGTATTTTTAGAGATTGGCATAGTGGGTGAATTTACAGTTGGTTTGAGTATTTTCTGCAGTGTAAAAATACGAAACCTAATCCAATATCCATATGTTCACTCATGATCTTTCACAGTCCCCTAATGCTAAATGGCAAATATGTTTTAATTAAAGCAGAATCTGACATAAATCCATGTCCTATATCTTGGGCATTAACCTGTAATTCCACTCAGAATATTAATCATTTTATTCATAAATAAATGCCTAAAATTGCAGTTTAGTTTATACCAGTAGATGCTAGCTCAAGCTTATAACGATTTCCTTTCTTAACTCTGATTTGGTTTCATACCAGAGATCCCTTCCTTCTATATCCACACTTGAAAATAGTTCAGTGTAGCACCACTGTTACTGGTGAGACAGTAAAAGACAAATCATGGTGGGTCCGAACTGAAATTTATTATTTATTATTACAAAATGAACTCTCACATTTTATATTTAAAAATTACATATTCAGGATATTAGTTATTTGGTCTAAATTATTCGATCGAAATATTTCTGATGCAAGTATTTGAGATGGTGGTGGTGAGGGCTTATTGCCAATCTAATTTCATTTTCTATATCACACTCATGACACAGTTTATGAATCTTTTAGAAAGGCACATGAGATAGTTAACAGTATTCCTTTGAGAAGAGAACTGGTTTTTAGTTTCCATAGGAGTCCTGAATTCAAATAGAAACCTTGGTAGGATTGAGCTAGTATGGCAAAACTCAGCACTTCTAAGAGGCATATGGAATCTGTAAATACCAAAAAGAGAGAGAGAGTGTGTTTCACAAATAACGTTCGTCTTGTTTTTGGAAATATGGAGATTCCTTAAGCTTTAGTTTTTCAAGAATAAACATCCTTGAAGGAGAAAAATTTTTCAGACATCTTCATTTCCCTCTCTTCTCCACATGTCCAGGTGGATATTTATCAGAATATAGTCGCCTTATATTTCTTGTTGTATTTTCTTTAACACTGCTATGCTAGTCCCTTACTATTTTGCCTCTAATCTATACTCCTGAGAAATATGCACATCTGTCCTTGGGAAGTCGTCACTGATTAAAACAAACAGCAACCTTTTAATGTTTCTCTGTAGAATCATTACAGCAAATTGTGTGAGGATTAAATAAGACAACAATAATAATTTAAGTATCATGTGTAACTACCTTAAAATAGTTCTATCTAGCTCTTCCATTTAATTAATGTTTGGAAAGAATCTTGCCTTCCATTTAACACTTACTGTGCACTTACACTAAAAAAAGAGATTAATTTAAACAGCAGTGAAAATTTTTAAAATATTCTGTGGAGAAATGCATGCACAAACTATATTAATTGAGCTCTAAATTAGTGGTGCTAAACAACAAAAGCAAGGAAATGCACAGTGAAGCAGGAAATGTACCATATGTTATTGTATACCTGGGCACAATGGGGACACTATCTTAATGTCCTTCTTAATGTTCCTGTTGTACTAGATATTGGTGGACATATGGTATGCTGCCTTTTTATATGCTTGTGTCTTTCCATTATTTTGTTAGCTGAATTTGATAGCATTTTCTATTCATGTGCTGTAAGGAAAAGGGCTTTAAAATGTTTTGCTCATTTATCTAGAGTTTGAAACCCATGCATTTTATTTTGCTTATTCATTTATACCCCATTTTTAAAATTTTCTTCAAGAGCAGTTGCTTATTACTTTTATTTTTAATCTTTTCATAGTTTTTGTCCCTGTCTGGCAATAATTTGGAATACAGCCGAGTAGCCCTTCCACGTGCAGAGGGGTTTTGACTCGCTGTCAGCACTGGCCAAACAGATGGCTAAAGCAACAGCAACAGCTGCTCACCAGACTTTGCACAACCACAGTCATACAACCTTAGAATCATAGCATTAAGAGTCCTTTAGGTTGGAAAAGACCTTCAAGATCATTAAGTTCACCAGTTAACCCAGCACCACTAAACCATGTCCCTAAGCACTGTATCTACACATCTTTTGAATACCTCCAGGGGTGATGACTCAACTATTTCCCTGGGCAGATGGTTTCAGTGCTTGACAACCCTTTTAGTGAAGAATTTTTTCCTAATATCCCATCTAAACCTCCGCTGGCACAACTTGAGGCCATTCTCTCTTGTCCTTTTTCTTGTTACTTGAGCACTCATGCAACTGTCTTATTCCCTGACTGCCCCAAGGAACCTCAACCAGCTCCAGTTGGCAGCAGACAAGTTTCCCATTTCACTTGGCTCCTAGTGCCCTTCGAGCTGAGGGACAAAGCACAACAACTTCTTGTGACATTTCTTCCTGGATATCACATGTTTTCAAGGTTGGCTGATGCAGAATACCAAAGGGAAAGGTCTCCTTAATTTTTTTATGGCACAATCTTAATAAATGTTTGCATTTAAATAGGCTGTTCATTGCTTCCATCACATGGAATAAACACATTGAAGTCACAGACGTCCAGACCTAGTCAGAGGAAATATATCATATACCAGAGAAGAGCAACTGAGCCAAATCCTTTTGACATATATGTGACTTACTCGAGTTACACCCTGGCAAAAATTCCCTTCATTAAAGCAGTAATCTCAGGGATTCCTACTGGAGGTGTTTGAAGACTGTTTATATTGCAGAAATAAAAGGACATTGTTGTACATTAGCTTGTCAATAGGCACTCAAGTCTTACAAGTCATTACAGATCAGGACTAGTCTTTTAAGTAAGATTTAGTGATTTCTGGCAAGTGTGAGTACTTTTGTCTAAACATTCAAATCTTACCATTCTAATATTCATACAGCAGTTTTGGTAGCAGCTCATTACATGTGTAGCTGCATTAATTTAAAAATGAAATAGGAGGCATGATGAAAGTCTCCTAACTTTTTATAGATGTCAGATAGCCTTACATGACATCTAGAAATGCCAGACTATTTGTTTCTGAAATTTTTAAATAAGAAATATTTTAAAAACAAATAACTTGATCTGTCCTGAAAATTTACCATGTGTATTCCCAGGAAAGCAAGAAGTAATTTAAGTCCATAGCCATCAATTACAGCTAACATTTTTTCATATATTTTAGTTTGCTTTCTTTAAATTTAATTTAAAACTTTTTCAGTTGCTAGTTTTAGGAATTCTAATTTTATTCTATTAATATATCTTCAATAAGCAAATGAATGGGAAAGGATTGAACTATGAGTGATTTTGCACAAGTATTTTAATAAGGAGCTGTTGATAGAACTTATCTAGAATTTTTTATAAGGCAAAGTCATTATTGGAAATCATTAAATTAAAGTAATTAAAAAGGAAACAGGCATCTCTTTCAAAAGGATTCCAGTAAAATTCAGTAAAAGCAACCAAGTTTCTGAACAGCCTAGTCTTGTGTATCCAGCAGGGTGAAGAACTTGCCAGCTTATTGCTTCTTACTGATGTAGGGCTTGGCAATCAGTCTGTATCTGGAATAATTAGTGGGGATGTTCATCAGTAGACAGGAGCATTATGAGGTTCCTGATGCTATAAACAATTACTCTACTATGCCAGCTCAAAGGCTTTTACACTTTGGCAGCTTAAATGCTTTTGACATGTGATGCTGTTTTTTCTAAGAACACTGTTGTTTTATAAATATTAGGCAGATTAGATTAGATGTATGTGCACAATGGCATGACTGACCTGTCTGCAGTGCCAGGGAATGGATTACAACTACAAAGAAGTAACTGGGTACCATCAAAGTGGTAAAAAGTCTCCACATTTTGGTAAGAAGTCTCAGGTTCCTTGATGTGTTATTCAGACTTTGTTCACAGGACTTTAGGGGTGACAGAATCAAGATTAAACCAATGGGTTTGTGAATTCTCTTCTGAAAACCTGTTCAAGACACATAAAGAAGCACCATTGCGCCATGACTTTTGGTAGGATTTGAATGAAAGTGAAACGATGACATGGAGGGAATTGGAGATTTATGTCCCTAAGCTTAAAGCACAATAAATTAATCATGGATGAGATAAAAACTAGTAACATACAGAAATGGTTTAGATCTGACATGATTTTCTCACTCTTACATGCAGTCTCCTTGAGTCAGTTTGTAGTGTAGCTACTTTGGGCAGTATTTAAGATCCTAAATTTTGATAAATCTCTGTTATTATATACAAGGCTACTGTCTATTCTCTGTGCTCTAAATTCCCCAAGAGTGTAATAGCCTGGTTTTGGCACCCAGTTTGAGTGGATGTTCTTGGTCTGCTGCACATTGTTATTAGGAATGTGATTTACCAACTCAAAAATTACAAAAACTAACATACTTTTAGCATTGTTATGTTTCAATGATAATCTTTACAGTGTTTATGTTTTTTGTAAATAGTCTCTCTTTATTGTTATAAATTTAATATGAAGACATGATGCTGAACTAGAGGCTAGAATTCTGTCAAATGAGGGATTTGAGATATCTTTGATCTTTTTCACTATTCCCCACTTTCCCTTCTTGCCATAAAGAGACTCATCAATTTCAAGTAAGTACTTTAAATGTATCTTGAATAACAGTAGGACTGAAGTTCAGAACTGCCAATCAATAAATAATGGCTCCTAGTCATCAAAAGTTGCTTGCTTCTCACTGTGAAAGACAATTCCAAGTAATTGCTCTGAAACCCTATACTTTTTCATTTTTTATTAAGGAATCCGCTGAAAAAGTATCCAGTGTGTACTCTAAAGTTAACAATACAGAAAGATTTTCTCATCTAGATTCTACCATCTCCTACTGAAATATTTTTCTTAGAAGAAATTTGATCTGCAGTTGTTTCAATTTCACCTGACTTTTCTGTTTCATGTTGTGGTCACACCTTTTTTAAAATTTCATTTCAGAGTAAAGAGGTGGAAGAAAGTGAACACAGGATTTGGGACCAGACAAAGTTCCTTGTCTGCTGTTGGAGATTCTACCATGACAGTGAGTGAAGGTACAGGAGATCACCAAAAATCCCTGCAGCAACAAGGCCAACAGCAAAGAGGAGAGGCAAACACTGTTCATGAAGACGTACAAGAAAATTTCATCCAAGAAGTGCATGTCAGACGAGTGGGAATACTGTATGCATTGTTCCTATGTAATCCTGATTTTTTATAAGAGCCAAGGAAAATATGGTAGAGTCAGTGTGCACCTATTTAGAATTTATGTTGACCATTGTCATTCCTTTCCAGTTGTTCTAATTGTTCTCTTCTAAAGCAAAAGGTGGACTTTAATTAAATTTTCCCATATTTTACCTTCCTTTGGGAAAAAGCACTTTTGAATGTGCATGGCATATGAGAGAGGTCCACATTCTGTCCTGGGAAGACATTGAGCCTGAAAATGGAAGTCAATGGTTTGTTTCTTGCTTTGCTTGTGTGTTTTACTTTCATACAGCAGTGGGCAAATATATCTGTATCTCAGGACCCCCAGTTCTACCAGGGTGACTTGCGTATTGCATTTTTCTTTCATTAGAAAAAAGAAGAAGAAGAAAAAATATTTTATTTTAAATACCCAAATATTATCACATACACATTTAGACTAAAGAAATATCCTTTCTTTATGTGTTTCTTGTACTATATAGTAGAAATAATGCATATCAAATTTACCTTATTGTCTACATACCACATTTTTATTTAAATTTTACTTTATTAATTGTCCATGTAAAAAATTGTAAATATCACATAGGAAGCAAGATAAATATGTTAAGATAAACTGGAAAAGCAGATTTTGAGAATTTTAGAAAATTCACAATTTATAAAAACAACAGCAACTTTCAACCATCAAGTCAGGTGCAAATTATAATTTTGTTTGCCATGTGCAATTGATATTGAGTATGTGCAGCTTCTATTGCACAAGGATTGCTGCAACTGCTCAGAAATATGTTATTTTCATTCTTTATATCCCTATAAACTGAAAACTTTAAAGAGGATTCTAGTTGTGTTTAAAGCTATGTCCTTTCTAAGAGGCAACTGTGAGATCTCTTGATTTCTTTTGTAACCTAGGACCATACAAAAATCAAAAAGTATTAAAGATTATTGATTACACAGGAATCACATTTTTCCCAGGAATTCTCTGAGCTGCAGATGGTAGGAAGCTGGGAACTAAATGTTCTTATGACCCTCTCTGAGCTTTAGGCTGCTGCTGGAGATGGGATGCTAGAGCAGAAGGATCTATGTTTTGACTACTTTTAAAAGTTCTTAACCCTCTTTCATGTTTATAATGCTGACCTAATCCTAACCATTAGTTCTCAGGACACACTAAGGGATATACAATGAGGGAATTTTGTCTTTGTTGCCAGTAGCTGATTCACAAGTTCATCAACAAGGTACAGAGATACTGCGAGACAATTTATTTTTAAATGGAGTTTAAACATGTAAAACTTACAAGAATTGACAATAAAATAAGATTTGTAATTCTTTTTTTCATAATTCAAACTTCCTCCCTTGTTAGCTTACTGGTTCAAGGTTTTATATTAGACAAAAGATCTCTGGTCTTGTTCCATGCTTTGTGAAATGACACACTGACTTTCTCTAAAACTCCATCTGCTTTTCTTATGCCAGCATCTTCACGGCGCCACAGTCTGTGAAATGGCTGTATTGAAAATGTTGATGTGCACAATAGGAATGGAAAGTGCATAATTATTGATTTTCAAATGCTGTAACAGCCAAATATACTTCTATGGTTACACTGAAGCACTTGAAAATATGGCAGTACCACATAACAGCTTACTGATAAAAGCTTGTATCATTTAGATAAGCTTTAGAGACAAGATCTTTTTTTTTCCCCTCTGACAAGCCATTAGAAATATATTTCTTTTAGCAATAAAGTATGGTTTCAGCATTGGCCAAAATATCAATAACTTCCAGAGTATCTTTTCAGCCCACAGTAATAACTGTGGCTAAAAATAAAGTCAAATGATATTACAAATTACTAGGGAAATTGGGATTCCATCTTTCCTGTCTGTATTTCTAAATCTGTAGAAAAACAAATAACCTTTAATTGGTGCCGGGGAGCATTTCTGTGCTAACAGCTTGGTAGTGTAACATGGATATTGAGGGAAATCAAACCAGAAGCTAGTTTCTGCTGCTCTAACTCTGCCATAAACCCTTTTGTATGTGTCCACTGCATTATACTACCCAGAAGGTGTGATACACCTGGCTGGCCTAAAAGTCATGGTGACAATAAAATACCGTCACATGATGTTAGTTTTAAAATTTATATTCCAGAATGTCAATACAGTATCTTTTCTTTCTCATGAGGAAATTTTAGTTTTTTGTGGGGTAGTTAATATTCACATTTATCCCACACATGTCTTTGTAATCACTTATTGATCATATTTTACTTTCAGGCACCTTCTGAATAGCACTTCTTAAGTTTTCTTTCTTGCCTCTTATAGATCACACAAGATGCCTTATTTTTTCGTAATTTCTCCCTATTCCCTGAGATAGAGAAAACTCAGCTGCTTCCATTGTCTAAATAAAATATTTATTTCATCAACACATACACAGAGAACTTCAGAGGCCTCTGTGAGGCAGTAAACCCATAAATTAGTCACTTAAAAGTGAGTCAAGATAAGATGATGCATGATTGCCCTGTCTGCAGTTGAGAATGTTTGAAAATGCTAATTTATGACCTTTCCATAATAATACTAGAATGTTTCCAGGTCTTAAATATACATCTATGATATTTTCTATGTACCAGTGTTCCCATCCATTCCTCTTCACATTTTACATGTGGGAAATGAAGATTAACAGATCTGTGCAGGGATGATTTGCTCAAGGTCACCAAGCATAATTATGGGAAAGCCAAGAAAACTCTTAAATCTGGTTGCAAACAATTGATCTGTTCTTCATCTCTTAAAATGAGTGGTGCCTAAAACAGTGGGTTGCCACTAGAAAAATGTCACTAAATAGTCTTTCCTACTTTTCTTTTTAAGATAATAAATAGCATGAATCTTTTATGTGGATCAATTTTACAAACTGATTGTAAACACAGTGATAGAAAGACCTGCAAATAATTTTCACAGCTGGCAATTAAACCTTGTTTAATACTGTAAATGTGTGTATTATTTACTATTGTTATATGTGCAGAAAGATAGGAAAGAATGATTTATGTGGTCTTGTGGTCCCCTACTTGATATGGAAACAGTGGGTAACACTGTGTTTGGAATAAAATAGACTAGAACAGTTCAGCTGGAAGAGACCTACAATGACCATCCACTCCAACTGCCTGACCACTTCAGAGCTGACCAAAAGTTAAAGCGTGTTGCTAAGGGTATTGTCTAAACGCCTCTAAAAAACTGACAGTCTTGGAGCATTGACCATCTCTCTAGGGAGCCTGTTCCAGTGTGTGACCACACTGTCAGTAAAGAAATGCTTCCTAATGTCCACTCTAAACCTCCCTTGGCACAACTTTGAACCATTCCTATGCATCCTGTCACTGGACATTGGGGAGAAGAGTTCAGTACTTTCCTTTCCACTTGTCCTCCTCAGGAAGCTTTAGAGAACAATGAGGCTGCCCCTCAGCCTATTTTTCTCCAAACTGGACAAGCCTAAAGTCCCTAGCTGCTCCTCTATGGACATTCCTTCCAGCCCTTTCACCTGCTTTGTTGTCCTTCTCTGGATTCATTCAAGGACCTTTATGACCTTCTTAAATTGTGGGGTGCAGAATTTCACAAAGTGTTCAAGGTGAGGCCACACCAGCACTGAGTAGAGAGGGACAATCACTTCTTTTGACAGGCTGATTACACTGTTTCTGGCATCTCAGGATGGGGTTTGCCTTCTGGACTTCCAGGGCACTCTGCTGACTCACACTGAGCCTGCTGCAGATCAGCACCCCCAAGTTCCTTCCTGCAAGACTGCTCTCCAGCCATCCCCCTCCCAATTTATTACTGTGCCCAATATTACTCCACCCTAGGAGCAGAATATGGCATTTGTTCTTGTTAAATTTCATCCTATTAATCATTACCTAATGCTCCAATCTCTCCAGATCCCTCTGAAAGGCATCCTATGCCTCAAGAGTCAACAGCAGCTCCCAGCTTGGTATCATTAGCAAATCTTCTAATGGTATATTCAGCTCCTTCATCCAGATGGTTAAAAAATATATTGCTATATTATTGATAAATATATTGATCAGAACTGGCCCTAAAATCGAGCCATGAGGAATACTACTGATGGTCCATTGCCAGACAGATGTAGCCCCATTCACTGCAACCCTTTGAGTTCTGCCCTTCAGCCACTTCTTCACCTGGCACACCCGAAACACACTCATCCCACAGTTGGACATGTCCAGAAGGATGCTGTGAGGAACAGTATCAACAGCCTTAGTAAAACCCAGAAAAACTACATCTACCACCTTCCCTTCACACAAAGGCCGATGACTTTATCATGGAAATATATCAAATTAGTTATATAGAACTTTTCCTCTGTGAACCCATGTTGTCTGTGCCATGTTGATTTCCTCCTTCCAGAATAAAGGGCTGCTTTTCTGAGGGATGCCTCAATCTCCCTCTAGAGTACTTTGAAACACTTTTCAAGATACACACCAAAATAACGTGCACTTATTCCACTGTTGACTTGATTAACAGTAGAGAATAACTATGAAGGGCCTATGACCAGTCCAGAACGCTGTCTCCAGTAGGGTGGGAGCTATCAGAGTTTCATTAAGAACTGGTCACTTTTCCTGCTGAAATCTCTACCCTTGTATTCCCCAATCCTCCTGTCTCCATGCCTTTCAAAATTAAAAGGTTTTCTCAGAATAACCTGAGCCTATTTTCCCCACTTTAAAGGGAAAGAAACCTTAAATGCTGCTTTTAAAATATGCTAGTAAGCAATTATTTCTCAGAAACCATGAAGATTCTTGGATACCTTTTACCATTACAGACCTTTTATCATGTGACTTCAGGAAGAAGACAGGCAATTCTAGTCAATTGAAATCGAAAAAGTCTATTCATAATTTTGTACAGTCTAAATCAGAACTAAAATCCAACACTAATTTCAGAGGATATTCTAAATATATTCAACAAATATAACTATATAAGATTGCAAATGTGATTCAATTGCCTCCTTTGATCATGAATAGAATATTTTCCAGGCAGTGCCATTTCAGGAATCTATTGATCATAATTAGAAAAGGGCCATGAATGACTGCTTACGCTAAGATTGGATAAAATAATTCTTAAGGCTATTAGCATTTGAAAGGAAGAAAATGCAGATAAGAAAAGGACAAACAAAACCCTGTTATTTACCATTTAAGCTTTGGGGGTTATCTTTGTAAGAGAGTTTAAAGTGAAATTTTAGCTTACCATCACACATCAGAAGATAAAAGTGGATTTTCTAATCATCTTAACAAAATGCTATGGTACACATACAGTAGACTCTATTTCTGTTAACAAATTAATGCTTTTCTTCCAGTCAGATAATCAATAAAAATACAAATGGATTTAACAGCCAACATATTACCAAGCTTCTCATTACACATTGCATGACTTCATTGGAATCCACAAATAGAATTTAAGAAGCACAGTTTTGAGAGTTTTGAAATGGCAGCATATATCTGGAGACTCCTAGTTGTTTCTTAATGTCCTATGGGCATTGACAAGAGCTCAATGAAATCATGGATCTCTCTCTTAGAAAAAAAAGCAACAAAAAGACCCCGGTGTGGAGTAAGTAGTGACATGGTAATTTTCTAAGAAAACTATTCAGAATAAGGAAAAATACTAGGCTTTTAGGTGTTTGCACTTAAAAGTAAAAAGACACTATTTTTAATGTACTTTGCTGTATCTTAGACATGTATTTTGAAAAATCCCCCTTTATAAGCAACAAAGAAGTTAATCCAAAATTTTTTTACATGAGAATATAAACTTATATGATTAATCTCATATTTTCTTCTTTCCTTACTGTGTACTAATTCTGCACCATTACTCCTATTATATATTGTCAGGTGTCTTGTTAAAAATCACATTGAGGAATAGGAAGTTTAAATTCTTTTACGACATCTAATGGAAAAATAACTTGCTTTCCAACTTAAATACCCTATGAAAGCTTGCAGGTAATTACATGTAAATAATCATCGATCATATTCTCTTTTTGCAGTGTTTTGGGTTAGCCATGGCTGGCTGCCAGGTGCCCATTGAGATGCTCCTCCACAGGAGAGAGAGGGAAAGTAAGGTTAAAGAATTTGAGAATCAAGCTAAGAACATGGTGTTTTCTTATCAGTTATTTTCATGGCGAAACAGATTTGATTTGGGGGAGTTCAGCTTATTGCTTATTAATAACAGTGTAAGATAGTGAGAAATAAAAGACTAAACTAAAACCACTTTCCCCTTCCTCTCCTTCCCAGGCTAAGCTTCCGTGCTTCACCCCTGACTTCTGTACCTCTTTCCCTCAAGTGGCACAGGAAGATGGAGAATGGGGTTCACATCAGCCCATAACAGCTCCTCCCTGCCACTCCTTCCTTCTCACACTGTTCCCCTGCTGCAACATCCAGTCCCTTGCTCAGGATACTATACTTCATAAACTGTTCCAATGAGGCTCCTTTCCATGGGGCATGGTCCTTCAGAAACAGACTACTCCAGCATGGATTCTGAGCTGCAGCTCATACCAGAAAATCTGCTCCTGAATGGTTTCTCCACATGCTGCACCTTCCTCCTGACATGTCGGAGCATGGGGTCGGTCCTCCACGGACTGCACACAGATCTCTGCTCCACCACAGAGCTCCGTGGGCTGCAGGAGGACAGCCTGCATCACCACAGTCCTCTCCAGGGGGCTGCAGGGGAACTTCTGCTCTAGTGCCTGGACCACCTTCTCCCTTTCTTCTTCTGTGACATTGATGTCTCCGGAGCTGTTGGTTTCACTTTTTCTCATTCTTCTTTGTCACAGCTGCTGAGCAGCATTTTTATCTGTTCTTAAATATGATATCAGAGAGGAGCTAGCAGCTGGTGGGCACAACTTTGGCCAATGGCAGGCTCTCTTAGGAGCTGTCTGTAACTGGCTTTGTCTGATATGGGGTCAGTTTCTGTTGTCTTCTCACGGAGGCCACCTCTATAGCCCCCTCCCTGTTACCAAACCTTGCCACAAAGCCCAAATATAAGGGTTTTTATTCTAATAGTAAAACATTTCCTTCTGGAGTAATTTGACAGTGCAAAGAGCATAACTTAGAGTCAATTTACCCTTTTGTCTTTTAAAAATAGATTTAATCTAGCATTATTCTGTTGTTGTGATCTCTTATAAACCAGTGTACCAGGGCTATGTGAATTATTCAATACAACCCTTGCTATGCAGCAGTATAGTGAACTGTTCCAAAGAGGTCTAATTTGATATACTTCTCTATGGTGATACGCTGTTTCCAATACTGTCATTCATTACACAAATTAGCAACAAAAAAGGAGTACAAGAATAATACAATTTGATTAATAACCATAGGAAATTTTACCTAGTTTACTGTTATTAAAGTAAAATTGTTTTCAAAAACCATCCCTTGCGTTTCTGTTATGTTAATAAAAATACAGCTACTTGTATGAGCGCATAGAATCATAGACCAGTTTGGGTTGGAAGGCACCTTAAAAATCATCTGGTTCCAACCCCCCTGACATTGCCAGCCGTGCCTTATGCTAGACCAGGGCCTTGAACACTTCCAAGGATGTGGCATCCAAAATTTCTCTGGTCAACCTGTTCCAGTGCCTTGTCAACCTCACAGCAAGGAATTTCTTTTTAATATCCAATCTAAACCTAATCTCTTTCAGTTTTAATCCAATTACACCTGTTCTATCACTACATGCAAAGGCAAACCATCCCTTTCTAGATTTCTTCTAGATTCCCCTCATGTCCTGAAAGGCCACAATAAGGTCACACCAGAGCCTCCTCTTTTCCAAGCTAAAGAATCCCAATTCTAGCCATCTTTGTGAGTCTCGAGTTCCCATGTATATGTTCATAGAAGGGTTACATCATAGAATCACAGAATCACAGAATATGTGCAAAGAAGCACCTGCTCATACTCATATCACTGGTCAAAGAAAGAACACCACAAGTTATTGGACAGATAGCCTTTGTGACCACCAACGACCACTGAACACCCTGCAAATACTCTGTGCATACCTGGAACATGGACTGTAGATAAGATAAAGGTGGTACTATTTTCCAGATGTTACCTCAGACCTAGGGGAAGGTTCACATAGCTGTATGTGAATTGTGGGAGAATGTATCACTGGAAATGAACACAAAGAATGTGGAATTTGTGGGCGACATGGAAAGCCAGCTCATCAACTGTGCTGAAGTCAGCTATGACTGGGAAAAATGTAATTCTGGCAGGGGGAGATTGCTACAACCATCTCCCAGCCCAATGACCCAAGAAACCACTGACTCAAAAGAACAGAAAGACTGAGCATGAGGCATAATTAGCATTAGAGAACAGTGTAAGCAATGAACATCTATTCCTTTGTTTGCTAAAATGTATAAAGAGTGAAAAGTTTTGAACAACTTTGGGACCCTCACCACCAAGCAGCCCAGGCTGAAGAAGGATCAACAGGATGTCACCAAATCCAGGGCTGCTGACTGTCTTCTGCTTGATCTCTCTCTCCCCTCTCTTTTCTATTTCTTTCTATCTCTCTACGTCACATTTACTGGTAAATAAAATCTATATTATTGACTTCGGCATATGGTCTCCTTTGCGCTTTAATTCAGGCAGAGGCATCTCAGTAGTTGGATCTCAACTGTGTTTTTAACAGACATGGGGTTTTTTTGCATATTCTGCATATTGCATATTAAAAAAAAATGTTCAAATGGATGAGAAAGTGAAGGAGTACTTTTGGAATATCATCAAGACTTTGATGAGAATGATGACTAGACATATAACTTGGCAGATTCAAGATAGCTTGGAGCTAAAAATCACCATGATCTTCAATGATAATGGAGTAAACATTCAATTTTTATTAATTCAACTAATTAAAATTGTCACAGTTTGCATCAATCTGCTTTCTAGCCTACATGAGAGGAAAAATAGAAAACATTATCTGTATGTTCAATAGAGTCTTTTAATGCATTCAGGGGAAGAGGGAAGCTTATAAGCTGGATGGCTATTGGAAGTCTAGCATATTTAAAATTTAGTTTAAAATATCTTTAATTAAGAAATATAAACAGAAACTGTATATGTGACTGCTCTGTAATTATTTATGAAAATACTGCTCATAGAACTGAAAATACATTCTTAAAGAGACTTCACTTTCATAGTCTTTTTTAATTGAAGATCACCCTAGACTTTTCAGGGAAAAAAATACAAAGATTCTCAGGTACAACACTGGCACAAAAGTAATAATAAAGATATATTTTATTTATGAATTTTCTTTACATTGTTTCATTTTTTCATGTTTTTTTGTATATATGGAAGCACAAACTTCATGTTTCAGTTCTGCCAACTCTCTCAGCAAGATGTAGTTTAATCCTTCAAAACTTAGCACTGTAGTTTGCCTTTGTGTCCACAGAGGGGATAGAAAAGTCAGATTCAGTTTTTCATGTATTTTTTTCTTAGGAGCTTGAAAATTTTATGTGTGTGTATTATATTACTAGGTATTTCTTTACAAACTGATCTGAGTCATGCAGAAACAACTTATTTTTTGTTTAAAGTCAGCAATTCAGGGTGGGAGAGAAAAAAAATCAACTCCTGGCTAGGTCAGTTACATTTTCTTATATCTCTACAAAAAGTGGTTTCTAAACATGAGCATTGGGTAAGGGTCACATGAAAAGGGCTGACTAAAGGCTGCTATCACTACTTCGTGAAAAAAAGCTTTTACTGTTACTGATCTCCCCCTCTTGAAGCTGATCCTAAAGGGAAAAAAATTGCTTCATTTTGCTTTAGAACTAATGCCTAGTATAACTCAAAATCCTCCTTAATTGCCATTTCTTCAGGCTTGACTTCCCATAATAAAACATTTCACCCATAGGAAAAGATATATTTGGCTGCTGAAGATTTAACCATTTTCCTTAGATGGTGCCCTGTCAGAGAGACGAAGCAAGGAAAGACTTATTTTTTACTCCTAACTAATTTTCAGACAGTAAAAAGGAGATGCTAGAGCTCAAAAATAGTCTTTTCTTATTAAATATTTTTATTTTTCCAGCACAATTTTCTGAAGCACTGTTTAATTTGTATATTTGTTTGATTTGCCCAAAAGTATATTGACCCTAAAATATTTTCAAATGATAGATTCTTCTCAAGGTTAGTTTCCCATTAAGGTCTTGATGCAGTAACCATCTCAGCTATTAGTTTAAGCATATCAAACTAATACAGTGTATTGATTTTGTGGATGTATAATGTATGTTCAGCATGATCATACATTAGGAAAGCTTTTGTGCATTTAGCAAAATCAAACCAGAAAAATTGGGGAATTTTAATATGTAATTATTCTGCTATCTGCACTTCTTATTCAAGCTAGAAAAGGTATGATACAAAAGCTATGTGATCAGGAGAAAGTGATTTGACAGATATTTTTTGCTGAATGGAAATATCATAGGGTGTGGTTCAATGTTCGTATTGCTTTCTTAAGATAGACGTTCCATATTCTCTGTCCTAAACGTTTAGATTTAGGACTATTATTGTCTTAAACTTTTCACTGAAAATTATTCTTGCAATATATTTATACTGAATTTAAAAGCAAGTGTTGTTCCATGCAAGAAGAAAAGATCATAAGAAATTGATACAGGAAAGCAAACTTCTTCCTTGCACATCAAAGCCACCTGACCAAAGGCATGACACTAAAATGGAAGACAAGTACTAAAGATGGAAAAATCTGGTAACTCATGGGTCAAAGGACTGTAGCAGTTCAGGCCAGTATAATTTTTTTTTTTTTTTTTTTTTTTTTTTTTGTGAGGAAGAAAGAATTAAAGGCTTGCTAAAGCTACAAATATATTTGAAATGTGCATCATCTCCAGCAAACAGCCTGTCCCATGCAATCCCAGATTGAATGCATTTAGCATAATTTAGGGTACTGATATCAAGAGGCTTGATGAACCACATAGGTATAGTTGAATGCATCTGAACTTAAATGTAATGAGATATCCATACCTGTTATCTTCACAAACCTCCTGTCAGGCTCTGTTCTTACTCATGCAAAGATTCCGTCAATGAGAAATGTAGAAAACAGCTTTTAGAACAGCACTCTGTGTGTGTGTGAGAGCATCTTTTTGTGTGTGTGTAGGAGCACTTAATTTAAAATACAAGTTTTTTGTTTACCTCATACTTATCTTTAGGCTCAGCATCCATTAGCAAAACAGTATTAAACAACTATAGACTGAGCTATGATGTTCTACAGCACAATTTTAAAAGATATTCAAACATACAGAAAGCCACCAGAAGATTTCAGAAGTACTTTGCCGTTAGTAGAGGAAGCAATAATGAGAAGCACTGGAGGACACACAATAAAGCTACATAGAATTCTGATTATTCAGCAAATAGAATTCAAATTTGAACAGTTGCAGTCAAGGGCTACTAAGATGGGTAGAGACTAGAATGTGGGTATATTTGACTAGAAGAACTGGCTCCTTTTATCTTGCTATGCAAAGCTGAGGAGTACTCAGAAATACTCTTGATGGGGGAGAAAGCAACCATACAGGCTATGCAGCAATGACAGCATCACACCATAAGAACATCAACTGACTATGAAAGATTTGTCTTCACAACGAGAACAAAGTGTCTGCCCTTTCTTGTGGGGTCATGTTGTGTTACAAGGTGAGTGATGTAATGATTTCATTAAATTAAAAAAAAATATTCAATCGAAATTTAAGTATTATGTATTACACGGTGTTAGAATAGGGATGAAAATGTGGACTGCAAGACCTTCTGGAGTCTAATGTGTGAGCTTAGTCTGATGTATTAGGAAAGATAGAAAGTGATTGAATGACTGCAGTAATCCATCAACCAGGCTGCATGCGGTAACACTGTGTTCCTGCCGCAATAATGAAATGCAAGCGTTGATCACACTGTTCCAAGATTCCTGTTCTCCAAGATGTTTAAGAAATATTGTATCTAACTTGTAGAAATAATGATAATAGCAAATTATATCCAAGCCAGGGGAAAGTGTGGTACTATAGTCCTATTAACTACAAGGATCCTGCATCTACCCTCTCTGAACTTCTGCACCTTTTGGGATATTAAGAGTAAATTGTTTACCTGAGTTTGTAGAGTGAATGGAAAAGGTTTCCTGACATGTTTGAAATGCCCCTGAATTTCAGACCAGGATTAATCATCAGATGCAGCAAACAGCTGGCTCTGCCACTGCCAGCTCAGCCTGCAGCTGAGCAAGTCAAGCAGTGCTGGCAATAGTGTGCTGTACCACCCCGCTCCCTGGCTTTGGAGGGAACTCTGAAGAAATCCTTCCATTCCATGGGGACAGAAGAGGCTTGTTGCCTTTCACAATGGGAGAAGGGACTTCATGAGGCTGAAGAGGTCTTTCTCAACTTTAACCTAATAAGTTGTATAATAACCTAGTATGTTATGGTATGGTGTTTCTAGGCTTTGAAATAACCCACAGTTTCAGACTTAACTAAATCCAGAACACAGTCACTCTGTTAACAAATGTTGTCATAATACTTAAGTACTTAATATTCAAATATGGTTTTAAGTGACCAGAGACCTGAATTCTGTCCCTCCAACAACAGCACAGGGCTGACGACAGGAAAGACTTGCATTAATAATTTTGGCTTCTGTGTCTTCATTCCAGAGCTGTAAAGCACCATCAACCCTATCTTACCCAACGGCAAATTGACATTTTACTTCTTAGACAACAGCAGGAGAATTGATCTCTGTGTGGGAACAACCGCTAAAACATTTGGTGCTCTCTGGGAGTTGTTCAGCATATGCTCATCCATTGAAACGTTCTGCATGTTTCCTACATAATCGGGGCTGGACCTCAGCCATCCACAAAGTAGATGACAGCCATAAGCACCAGGCCATGAGCTGTATTCTCTGTATGGCCTTTTCTCAGCACACCTTCTGTTCCCTCCACTCCCCAGAAAAGAACTTGTTTTCTAAACGTAAAGATTTTAATTAAATGGAATTTCCCAGTTTTTGCCAAATCTGGTAATTGTTCATATCATCCTCATTTTAAATGAAGATAGAAACACTGCTCTTTGGCAGTGTTCCTTTCTTAGTTGGCAAACAGGAATTTATCACAATGGAATAAATTACATAATAGCATAGCTTTTTAAAGCACCATTAATACAAATATATATCCTTCCTTTTTGACAGAAGTGCCACTGGTCTATTCAAAATCTAAATTAATTTTCAGACTTTTATTACTTCAAACATTTTCCTTTTCATTCCGGACTCTAAAATAATGCATTCACTTTACCTGTTAGAGAAGTGCAGCCTGATCATATATCTTTTCCAATCTCCACAGCTTTCTAAAAATATCCATGAAAAGCAATCTTTTCCCAAATGATCTTTACATTATAGCGTTATTGTAACGATGGTCATATTTTATTTTCAGTTTATGGGTCTGTAGCATGTAGCTACTAACACTGGTATTAAAAGTGAAGTAACATGGCATTGAGGCTGGAACTTCTTATGTTGGCTGCAAAAGATCCATGAAACCATAGATGGTTTTATTTTCATTAATCAATTAGAAACTTGAACGAAAGGCTTTATTAGCATTTGAGGAGCCAACAGACCTCTTCTCCATAAAGATGGAGATCATTCATTGGTCCCTGGGGCTAAGTGCATAGGATGTTAAGACCTTTTCACTGGCTCTGAGATCAAAATGACATAGCCTAGCTCACATTCACATACCCGTGCTCTCTTCTCCCCCCAAAGAAGTGGGCAGCATCAAAACTGCCAGTGTGGCATGGCCCTTCTCATGTGCTATTTGTGCCAACCTCTGTTTGGGCCCAGTGCCACCTGACAGTGGCCAGAGCTGTAAAGGACCATGCCAATGACTGAGAAAGCTGCCATAACAGACTGCAAACATGGTATGATTATGGACCATAACTGTGGGGCTGTCTCAAACCTGGCCCTGTTTCATTTATTTGTACAGACAGGACCTGTGAAACCTGTGAGATAGTAAAAGAAGGGTGCTTAATATCTGGAGAATATTATAGGATATAAGCTAATGGAAAGTTTATAATGTGCTTTGAAAAATTTTTTTGTGTTCTTTTTTCTATGAGAACTATGAATTTTAAAGTCCTAGACCTTTTTTGATTCATTCTGAGCAGTATGCTTTTAGTAGCTATTGAGGCTCCATTTTAAGGAAGCCTCATCATTCCAAATACTGAAATTCATAGGTAAGTCTCACAGGGGTACCAGTGGAGGACAATCCCCACATACCTGGGTGACATAGGTTACCATTTCCTGCAACAGATTCCCATGTATCACCAGCCCTGCTTTGATTTCTAGATGTAAGCCCCCCTGTCTATTTAGCAACTTGGGGTTTTTTATGTCTTTCTTACAGATTGACACAACAGGAGTAAGTTCTCCTCCAGAAAGATATAAATAGTAGTCTCAAGACATCATTAAAATCCTATTTTAATCTTTGAAACCAGAGGAAATTTGGAGAATAGAATGGGACTCAGAGAAGCAGAAAGTATACATTACCATAAATAACATATAGTAGAGGTGCAATAGAGTGAGAATATATGTCAAGCCCAAATCAATATCAGCAAACTAGCCACACAGTAGATTTTTTACTCTTACTGTGTAGATAAGTTTTTAGTTGACTTTAAGTTCATAAAGTTATTCCTTGTGGAAATAATAACTTATTAGTCAGATTTTACCTTTATTAATACGTTTGCAGAAAGTGCAAATGATCACTGAAGAAACCTGCCCACTTTTTAATGTTTTCATTCAGAGCAAATAGAGTTGCCAAGCCTATGTCTTGTAAAACTTAACAACTTGGATCCAACTGGTATATCAAAGCAAGCTGTGGCCTATCAGGTTTTGGAACACGACCAAGAAAACACAAAGAATTGCAGTGTAAGGAAAACATTGCTTACTTCAAAAAAAATATGGGTGGTTAATTTTTTTTTTTCCCCAAGAGCAATCCAGATGGGAACTTCAAGTGCCAGTCAAAATCTGAGTCCTAAAATACCCTGTATGATTTACTCAAAGTTCATGAAAAGAGAAGGGAAGTATTTTCATTCTAGATACATTACCAATGCAAAATCATTGTAGAGACTTTTTTTCTTAGAATTTTCTTTGGACTCAATTTAGCTCTTATTGTGGCATTACAATACCTGAAAATCTCAATACGTAGTTATTCATAGCATTTTTCTAAAAACATTATTGTTTTGTGTCAGTGCTTAGAGTGTGTTCTAAAATCCTTTTATATTTGTACTTTTTTTTTATGTTATAGGACTGCTTTTTTGACATTAAAAGAATACAATTCTAAATACTTTAATGTTATTGAAGAGCTGATTATGTATGATGAACAAACTCAGAAAATCTTTTCAGTCTTAGTCCCAGACAATAGTGATCATTAAATACTTCTGTTGTCTTGTACATGAAACATTGCAGAATTATGATCTCCTATGTAAGTCTGGTACCATCAAGGTCCAGTTTGAGCTTCAGTTAAGTTTTATTTTTGACAGCTAGTACTAAAGGTATCAAATTGACAGTAGAAATACTAAGAGAACTTTATTTTCTCCTGTTATTCCTCATAACTTGGAAAAAAAAACCTCAGATGGAATTTTTGTTCTTTTGAGAATTATTCCTTATAAATTACAAAATCCTCTGATTTGTTATATTCTGTCTCTCTCTGCATTTATGAAACTCTGTACTGTTTTATTTTATTGAATTATCCATAAAATTATATAAAAAACCTGAATATTTGGCTTTAGTTTCTCCTAGTGTTAAAAAATTCCTTATAGTACTCTGTCTTCATTATGAAAACAATACTGCTATTACATACAGGATAATTCAGTCTCCTAAATATCACAGCAGGTGTCTTTAAAATGAGGTGCAAAGCACTCTGTGAATACAGGGAGCTTTGTAAATGTATCAGTGCTATTTTTTTAAAATATCTTCTTGGTTTTTCTTTTCCTTAATTAAGTCTGTCATAAATCCAAAAACCTTCAGTTTATATTACAGCTAGTGGTGGGGTCAGTGGCTCTGACCCAGGAAGAGGTGACCGGTCTGGGGAGATGGTCCCGAAAGGAATCGCCTTCCCGAGGCCCGGTGTCTTCCCTCAGCTGCTGGCAGGAGGGCCCTTGCAGAGGCTGTCAGCTCTTTAGTGATTGTCAGCTCGTGATTCCAGCTCAGCTCTGCAGGGCAGCCTCCAGGCCAAGCCAGACCAGAGCGAGAGACGAGAGGCTCGTGTGGCTGCTTCCGCACGAAGGGAGCTTTATTGTGGGTCCCCTCCAGCAAAGGGGAAAGCCAGGGACGAGAACCCTCTCTGCCCAGGGGCAGAGGGCTAGCTTTTATAGGGATACAGGCCAATGGGTGAAGGCCAATGGGTTACAAAGGATCTGCATAGCGTCTTCTAAAGGATTGTGGGTCTGTCTTTTCTCGCCGTGACCAAAGAAGTGGTTGTCTTTCCAGGGAGTCCTGCTGGGCGATTGGGAAATCTCTTATCTCAGCAGAGATCCCTCCAGGGCAGGGGCTGGGCATACCCCACAAGTTTATATAACCTAAAATTATTATGTTTATTTCAAATGTAAGTGTATTTATTTATTTTGTATTACATGGTGAAGTTGTGTTTATTACTCAGAACTGTCCACTTTTGATGTCCAGATGATTACTCATAAGAACGAAAACTTGTGCAGAGTACATATACTTTAAAAGTTAAAATTACATGCATTATAAATATTTGGGCAGTTTTCATGTTTGAAAATTACCTACTTTACTGAGTACAGTACCTCTTAAGTTTCTAAGCATCCATGACACACACCATAACAAGCCTGAACACAGCTGTCATAGAATCGTAGAAGCACAGAATGGCTCAGGTTGGAAGGGACCTTAAAGATCACCTAGTTCCAACCCCCCTGCCACAGGCAGGGACACCTTCCACTAGACCATGTTTCTCAAAGCCCCATCCAACCTGGCCTTGAACACTTCCAGTGATGGGCCATCCACACCTTCTCTGGGCAACCTTTTCCAGTGTCTCACCGGCTCACAGTAAAGAATGTCCTAAGAGCCAATCTAAACCTGCCCTCTGTCATTTGAAGCCATTCCCATCATTTAAAGCCGTAGTGCTCTGCAGGTTTGGACAGCCTGTGGGCTGTTTATTGCAGTCACAGGGTGAGGATGCAGCTATGACAGCCTGCACAGCAGCTCACAGTTACACACTTCCTCGGGGCTGTTAATCAAAATGTAACATCTCTCTAAATATACAGGCCAGGGGCAACTTGCACAGGGTTTGGTGGACAATGGGATGGCGTCACATGCAGCCAGAGGCCTACACTATCCCTCAGATCTGTATTTAGTTTCCTCCCAGTCAGGGTTAGGGCAACGCCTCAGGGCTGCCTGAGCATTCCTCTGGCCAAGGCTCTGCTGGTAGCATGCTGAAAAGAGCAGTATAAAAGTGCCAGTAATCCTACACTGTTGTCTGTTTTATTTAATGATAAAACCATAAATCAGGGAGAATGACAGTATTATATCCTTTTCACCTTCTATTAGAGTTCAGTGTTCCCCTGATAGGAAATAAGTCTCTCCAGAGAGAAAGAGCTGATCCTAGATTGATTTCTGAAGTACTCTCAAGCTTCCAGGATTTAAGAGGAGATGGAAAATTGATTTGTATTTCACATGCTAAATTCATTTGTGGAACATGTCTTCAGCTGAAATAATATAGTATTTCTCCATTACAGTAATCTGTATGAAGACTGATTTACATTAGGGTTTTGCAATATAATTCTCTTTTAACTCCCAAGACCTTAGGAGACAATATCAATATTCCTCACTTACTTTTGGCGTGAACATGCGAAATGCTTGAAACCTGTTTCTTGAGTCAGAACTTAATGCTTCCCTCTCTGCCCGGTAAATGACCTCTTTTCTGAATACCCCAATGAAGAGGGATAGTGTTTTCAAGGCAGAAAGCAGGAGACATTGTTCTGTTCTACTGAATCTGCTTCATGAATTAAATACAATTAAACTGCTGGCAAGATTTAACTGTTAAAATGACAGTTCCTGAGAGAAACAAAATAATGAGGGTTTCTTTTAGAAAATATTCAGGTTAAGTCTGTATATTCATGAAGAACCTTATAGAATGCATAAAGCAAGTATTTGTAATATTTGCCAGTTGATTCTACTCCCCCTGGTAAGCATCAGTTTGTTGTTTCTTAAGTAGAAATCATACTGATTGTGACAACTGTTTCAGCCCTTTGAAACTATTAAAATGATCAAATAAATTTCAATTATAAACCTGATCTTTCTCATACATGTAATTCCAGATCTGTACCATGACATTTATTTAAGTCATAGTCTTGCTTATTTCTGTTATGAGTATATAGAAATATAAAATAAGTTTTGGTTAGGCCAAGTAAGCAGAACAATCTGAATTCCACAGTTCTA
Organism: Corvus hawaiiensis; assembly: GCF_020740725.1. Taxonomy (NCBI): domain Eukaryota; kingdom Metazoa; phylum Chordata; class Aves; order Passeriformes; family Corvidae; genus Corvus; species Corvus hawaiiensis. The sequence goes on along the minus strand of NC_063242.1, from coordinate 9,966,971 downwards.
AAACTCATTGAACAACAGGAGGTTAGGAGATAAAAAATCAGACCTTGCTCTGTGTCAGGAGGGTATGAATTCACATATGGATTTCCATTTATGACAATTGACTTTGTGCAGCATGAAATAGATGTCTCAGTACAGAAATGATGACATATTGCATTCATAAAGTCTCTTAAAATTGACAGACACTCTGCAGGTAATTCTCCTAGGATTTTCAGCTTTTTATTGGCATAAACAAATGGGAACAGTTTACATTCTGCTACTTTTATTTTAATGCCTTTAAAAATGCAGTAAATTGTACTGTCTGGTTTTTGGTTGGTTGGTTTTTTTCCTAGCAGGCAATAAATATCTCCTTGATTGAGAAGTCTCACTCTTTTAGAAAATCCTATCTTTTTGGTCCTTTCCATCAAAGAACAAAGGAGCAAAGATTGTACTATTTTGTATTGCCTCCTAGAAATACTACATTAAAATATTTGTTTCCCTTTTGAACTTAAGATGTCAACACAGAGATACCAACCAAACTTCCATCATCTATCTTTAGTAAAAATCTTAGTTATTATTTGAGTTTCTAAAAATTCTCTTGAGATTTCCTAGGGAATGATGAGATTAGTAGTAGCTAAAGAATGACGAAACACCATAGGAATTGGTCCTTTAGAAATATTTCATAGAATCATAGAGTGGTTTGGGTTGGAAGGGACCTTAAGGACCATCTAGTTCTAACCTTCCTGCCATGGACTGGGACACTTTTCACTAGACCAGGTTGCTCAGAGCCCCATCCAGCCTGGCCTTGAACTATTCCAGTGATGGGACATCCACAGCTCCTCTGGGCAAACTGTTCCAGTGACTCATCCCCCTCACAATCATGAATTTCTTCCTAATATCTAATGTAAATCTACTGTCTTTCAGTTTGAAGCCATTCCCCTTTTCCTGTCTATACATGGTCTTGTAAAAAGTCTCTCTCTGTCTTTCTTGTTGGCTCCCTTCAGGTACTGGAAGGTCAAAATTAGGTCACCCCAAAGCCTTCTCTTTTCCAGTCTGAACAAACACAATTCTCTCAGCTTTTCCCTCTGACCATCTTTGGACTTGCTCGGATAGGTCAATGAGCTTCCCATGCTGGGGACCCCAGAGCTGGAAGCAGCACTGCAGGTGGGATCACACCAGAGCAGAGCAGAGGGGCAGAATCCCCTCCCTGGCCCTGCTGCCCACGCTGCTTTGGCTTTTAGGGCTCCAAGTCTTATTAAACCCCAGGAGATTCCCATTGGCCCACTTCTTGAGCTTGTCTAGGTCCCCCTGCATGGCATCCTGTCCTTCAAGCGTGTAAACTGCACTACTCAGCTTGGTGGTGTCATCAGCAAATTTGCTGAAGGTGCATTTGATTCCTTTGTCTATATCTTTAATGAAGAGATTAAAAAACACTGGTCCCGCATGGACCCCTGAGGGACACCGCTTGTCAGTGATGTCCATCGTGACTCTGAACCACTGACCACTACTCTTTGCGTGTGGCCATCCAACCACTTTCTTATCCACCAACAGTCCATGCATCAAATCCATTTCTCTCTAATTTAGAGAGAAGGATGTTGTGGATGCTGCGTCAAAGGCTTTATAGAAGCCCAGATGAATATCTTTGACCCTTTTCTTGTCCACTGATGTAGTCACCATTTCTGTTGTATCCAATAGAAACCTCTAGACCACAAGATTTCTTTAGTATTATCATCTCCAACAACAATTGCTTAAGTAAATCTGGAAAGTACACTAACATTATAGATATTTCCAGCAACACTTCTAAAGAACTTAGTTTTGAAAGGAATTCCTGAAGCTGGTAAATTTTAAGCATCCTCTGAGAATACCATTGGACAAATGTCCACACTAGAAATCCTGTCACTGACCCTTTGCATACCACAGGTCAGAGGGACCTGTGGCCCAGCCAGGGGACTGAACACTGAGAGACACAGCAGGAGCCAAAGACCTCCAGACTTTTCGTGCACTTGGACTGTGGGAGTATAAAAGACCAGGGGTTCCTGTTTTCAGGGTCCCTCCTTGGAGGCACCCAGACTGAGATGTTACTCTGTCGTTGCACCATGATCACATTATTTTAAGGCTCAAGACATCTGAGATTCTGCTATGAGAAACCTGGGGATCAAACTGGTAAGGAAGGCTGGTCTGACTGTGTGAGTGTGTGTGTGTAGGGAATCGAGTGGGGTTGGCTCAGTGGAGCTGCCCACTGCGAAGGGGCCTCAGTCCCAGTTCAGGTGGTGCAAGTGTGACTGCCAGAGTGGCTCCTGGACAGTCAGATAGGAAAGTTTCTTTAACAATTGTCTAGAAAGTTGACACTGGCCTGTTGGGTTTTTAATGTAAAAGAGTCTGAATTGTGTGTTAAACATGCTAGCTACTTAGAGTAGTAAAAATTTACATGCCTTTTTGCAGGAACAAAGGGAATGCACTGTAAAACCAGCAAGTCTCTGCCAGAATATAGGCCTAAACTGTGCTTTAATTTCATCAAGCTATGAGTTTGTCTCCTAGATGTTGCAAGGTAGGGCATTAGATTGCTATTGCTATTCCTTGCTTTAAAGAATGATCAATAGCAAGCATGATGGATAGCGCTGGACAGAGAAGGAGTGGTCCTGGTTATATGAAAGATGCCAATTACATTTTGCCCTGTGGGGCAAACTTTCATTTCACCAAAGCGCTAATACAAAACAACTCTTTCTCTCAGTCAGCACTTATTTGAAGACTTCTGTACTCTGACTTGCAGCTCTAAAAAATATGGCATAGAAAGTTTCCAGTTACATCACTGTCAGGAACATTATGTTTCTGGCTTCAAAACTGTTTACAACAATGCTGTGTCAAAGAAGGCTGCTCTCACATGTCTTTAGTCATTATCCTAGCACAGTGTCCTAAAAGAAATTTCCTTGTTTTTACTTCTGCTGTCTATTTCTCTGCTGTCTACTCTCTCTTTCCTCTAGTTCAACCTATGGACTGAGTACAGTTCCCTAATATTCTACCTGCTTGTCTAAAAACTGCCTGTTGTCTATCTATGTTGTGCTGTTACTGAGATGTGGTCAGAATAATGTGTATCGTTATTTATTAGATTACTGTGGTTATCACTTCATCTTCCCATCAAAAAAGGAAATATGCCTGTGACAACTCTCTCTCAAATATTTCTTTATCACCAGGATATCTGTGAATAAAAGACAATAAAATTGCTTTTTCTTCTTTTGTGTCAGAATGAATCTTATATACTCTTAGGAAAAACTGTCTCCATCACAGGAAAGCTTTCAATGGTTCACTGCCTTAACATTATTCAACATGCATTGAATGCTGTTTTGAAGAGATGAAGTGACAAATATATGTGAAAAATGTGGTTTTACCTAAAACACAGCATCTTCTTAGGCTCTCCCTCCATGCTTTCCAAATCCGAAATAGGGTAGGAGAGAATAGGGTCAAAACTGAACTTAAAAAAATAACAAGAAAGAAAGGAAGCAAAAACTTGAAAGATAAAATTTTAGACCTGAACCCTGGTTTTGATAATTTAGAATTCATTTATTTGTCGTATTCTTACTTACATATATATATTTATAAAAATACTCTTAGGGGTATATATATCTTCAATACCAAATTTAAAAAGGGACAAACTAAAAAGCTTGCAAATCTGAAACATCATATTGTTTAATAATTATCATTAAAAATTCCGTTGGCTTGCTTCAGCATACCAGAATTGCATTTATAAGGATTTCTGCAGCTGACATAATTTCTGACTGTGTAGAATTCATATTAAAATATCACTGAATTTCAGAGTTTGCAGGTGTATTTTTTTATGTAATCCTACCTCCAGTATAACTTAGAAAAATAAAAGTTGTGAAGACATATTTCAGCATAAGATTTTTAATTTTTTTTTTGTCTCTTAATGTTGTGATTGCATTGTTGGCTATTGCAAAGCTCCAGAATGGGAATTTAATCATTAAAGTGCCCTATTTTTAATGGTCTCTGTTTCATGTAACTTACCCTGGCCAGCAGCATAAACCAGACAGACATATGATGAGGAATTAAGCCTCTTATATTCAAAAATTTTATCCTCTAATCTTTCTTACAATCTACTGCCATCCTCACTTTCACATGATGTCCTTACACATTTGCTTTCTGAAATTATTAGTGATTATTTCTCTCATCATCATGCATATGGCTATGTCTTTTCATTTCACAGAATGAAAAAAAATCAACCTCAGAGTCTAAATGCCCTTATCATTTCTAACTGCTAACATTTCAGCTAAAAAGAAGACTGTTTAAAGCCCTGACATCACCGTGTGAATTTTATACTAAGGCCTTTGGAGGAAGAGTCACTGGTCAGTGACTCCAGGTTCTGCTGCTGCTTTTTGAAATATTCTTGGTACCACAACACACCAACGTTTCACAGTTGTGAGTGCTGCCTGTGGTAATGCCTTTTTTCTCTAGGAAAGTAACAAGCAACAGGAAAGGAAAGTGCCATGTTGACAGCACAATACTTGACAGTTTTGACCTGCAGTAGACGTGACATTGACAAACAGCAGCAACAGGATCCAGTCAGTGGCATTCCATGGGTGCCATGCTGTATGGACATACTTTTGGTTCTGATTTACATCCCTTTCCTTCCTCTCTTGGTGAGCTTAGACAATGTTCCTTCTTCAGAAGAGGAAATCCTTTTACAATAAGAAGCTTATAAACTGAGACTGTGCAGGCATAAATTGTGAGAAGTCCCTGTAGAGTGCGGCATAGGACAACAATTCTAGCAAAGAAAAATTAATTGTGATATTTTATAGCTCCTGGCAGTGAAATCATGGTTGCTATTTTGAAAAGTGGATAAAGAAAAGCAAAGCCAGTCTGACTTAAAATATAGGATGTAAACGATGTAAATAGCAGAAATGACCGTGTTTCTCCACAATTTTCTACGACAGGTTCCTCTAGCATTTACTAATGTGTCCAAGGAGTTTTTATGAGCTGGGCTATTTGTTCTGCTGCTGAAACAAGCAAATAGGTGAGGGGAGAATATCCCAGAGACTGAGCTTCCTTGGAGTCCTGCAGTCTAGATGTCAGGCAACTTTATGCTGAATCATACAGACTAATTAATGTTCAATATTGTTGATGTGTTCTCAGACAGCAGACTTATACTATGACAATTTTGTTTAAAATCGCATATGGAAGTCACCACAATTATTCCTTTCCTAGAACCCATCATTATATCATGTATAACAGGTTTGACATCATCTTAACAATAGTTACCACATGATTTGTTCTGAGAGGGTCTGCTTTACAATTAGAATATCTAGACTGCACAGTGAAGGTTTACTTTAACATACAATTTAATTTGCTTTAAACAGGATATGAGTAAAGAATAAGAAAAGTCTCATTGCTATGATACACTTTGATCCATATCACAATATTTATAGCCAGAATTAATAAATTCAAAACATAGCCAAAATGCCATGATTGCCAAATGTCATGAAAATATAATATTCCTCAGACAAAAACTTAAATGGGAGCATGAATAAAATAACTGCAATTTTTAGCACATTCCTAATGTTAATCATCTCTGTTATAGAACCTAAGACTTCCAGCTTATCTCTTACATTTAAGGGTCTCCGAGCTCATTATTAGTTTAAGAACCCAGGCATCTTTATAAGTGAAAAAATGTTATCTTCATTTTGCAATAGGAATAGTGACAGAAAATTATCTTTCAGGAAAGTCAATTAAATCTGTTTCAGGCTCCATTCATCCCCTCCCTGTTCTATATTTCTTCATATTTTAACAGTCCCAGCACTATTGCTTCAAAATTGGAAATGTTTCAGCCAGTCAGAATCCAGGAATGCTGTTACAATTTTGACTGATTCACCCTTGCAGCTTAGTATGTATACTTACTTCTTAGTCAGTCATTTTCTTGGACTTATATTTGCATAATGATAGAGCAGTTCTGTCTTATTAATTTAGCATAGTATGCAAATTCCCATACTCTGACATGCAGGCAGCTATTATTAGTCCGGCAAAGTACAGGGATTTACATTAATCAATGTATTGCTCTTTCTCAGTTACTTTATTGCAATTATCTAAATCTCATAGCTCTGATTATGAAGAAAGAAAGACCTTTCAGAAAACTGAGATGAAGTGAACAGAAGATTTGAAATCACCATGGTTTTTATTGACAACAGTTTTGAGGACCATATGCTCTCATCATAAAGATTACTCAGGTGGGAAAACTTCTGATAGGTAAAGGCTACAAAAATCTGGGCGAGGGCACCATTTTATAAATGTCGATAAGATAAAATGTATTGCGTAAATCTGTAACTCACCTTAGTCTGTTATGTGAAGCAAGCATTTTCCCCTGTATCTAGTTTGTTGATAACTATATCCTATGCAAATACTTGACACTTAAAATATAAGATCAAATGTTCTCAGCAAAGCACAGATACTTAAAGACACCCTAATAATTACAACATTAGAAAAATTAGAAACATAGGGTGAAATTTCTCAGTATTATGGATTATCAATACTCTTTTGACTCTGAAAGAAAGATGCTCTAAACAAATTGTCCAAGACGTGATTTAGAAGCTCAGCTGTAGAGAACTCCATCCTACTTTGTGTAGGCACATTATCAACCCTTTGGCTTATTTCTTCTGGGGAAGATTTAAGAATAAAACATCTTAGATGATTCATCCTCCTCTTTGGGAGCACTCAGGGTGATATAATTGAGAGAAAGTATTTCACATAAAATAACAAGCACAATTTTTCTTCATAAGAAGAGAAATCGTCTCCTTCACCTTGTCTTCAATATGCTGCAGTCTAGTGGCTGGGACACTCCAGGGGAATTGAGATACCCTTGCCAGTGGAAGATTACAGCCAGGTTATATAATGAGTTTATTTGGCCATTAGGCTGCCAAATTTTTTTGAGGGGTGGCTCTTGCTTTAGACATAGAATCATATAGAATGGTTAGAATTGGAAGAAACTTAATTAAAGATCACCTAGTTCCATCCCTCCTGCTGTTGGTAGAGATGTCATTCACCAGATCAGGTTGCTCATGTTCCTCAACCAACCTGGCCTTGAACACCGACAGGGATAGAACATCCACAGCTTCTCCAGGCAAGCTATTCCAGTGCTTCACTGTCGTGGCCAGTGAATCTAAGTTACAAGGGACAGACAGTTCGCAGTAAGACAAGTCCCTGGTACTACAAGAACCTCTTTCGGTCAGCATGACCAGAAAGGCTTCTCTCAGGATGCATTGTTGTGTTATGGTAATCTACCCCAGTTTGGATTCCCCAGCTGGCTGTTGGCCTCTACCCCTTGTCACTCTCCCAGAGCTTCCCCACTGGTCCCCCATTCCCTAGTCCCACCTTTTCCCCACCCCCAGATAAAACCACTGAATTCGCCATTGTTCTTTCGCCTTTGCATCTGGGAGCTTTGACAGTGTAGAAGCAATAAGTGCTCCTGTTGGAACCCACACAAAGAACATTCCTGCCTCTTTTACCACTGACTTTATCCTGAAACTAGCCATGTGTTTGTGCATGCACCCATGAGAGCCCACAGAGCCGGACAGAGACAGTAATACATCACCACCCTCTGAGTACAGAACTTCTACCTAACATTTAATCTAAACCTATCCTCTTTAAAACCATTGCCCCTGGTCCTGTCACTATCTGGCCATATAAAAAGTCCCTCTCACCACTTTTTATAAGTCCCCTTAAGGTACTGAAATGCTTCAATGAGGTCTTCCCAAAGCCTTTTCGTTTCCAGACTGAACAACCCCAGCTCTCTCAGCTTGTCTCCATAGCAGAGGTGTTCCAGCTCTCTGATCATCTTCACAGCTTCCTCTGGACCTGCTCTAATAGGTCCATGTCTTTCTTGTGTTGAGTATCCCAGAGCTGGATGTACCACTCCATGTGGGGTCTCATGAGAGCAGAGTAGAGGGGCAGAATCCCTTGAACTGCTGGCCACCCTGCTTTTGATGTAGCCTAGGAAGTGGCTGGATTTTTGGGCCATGAATGCACATTGTTGACTCATGTCCACCTCTTCATCTGCAAGAACCCTCCAAGTGCTTCACCACAGGGCTGGTCTCAATGAGTTCTCCTAGTCTGGGATTGCCCCAATCCAGGTGCAACACCTTGCACTTGGACTTGTTGAACTTCATGAGGTTCGTGTGGGCTGACTTCTCAAGACAGTAAGGTTCATACACATACACACACACACCCCCCCTTCTTTAATTCCTTGGGCATTATTTCCCTCCTGCTAAGCACAGAGTGTGCACATGCTGTCTGTCATCAAGCTCGTACACAGCTGTATTTTAAGGGCAGGAGGGTGTGTTCTGGTTACACCCAAAGTTAGAGAGGAGGGTATGAAATAACTCGGCATGAGGATGCAAACAGCATGGAGTGGAAAGTTAGAAGATTCTAGCATCCCAGCTGTCCTGTGATTTTGTACATGGGATGAGTGGTGTTAGCCTATTATATAAGTTTATGCTACAGCCCTCCTTATGACAACCACGAACAACTGGGTTTTTCAGACTTAAAAATCAGGATTAGTAAATGTATTGCAAAGTTCTTGCATTTGTGTGCCTGCACAGTAGCCATCACTCAGGAATTTTCTGGCTATGGCCAAGGTGTCAGGGATGAACATATGACAGTTCAGGCTAAGCCAAAAAAAAGTGCATGGGAGAAAGCAGAAAAGTAATGTTGATCTAATTTTCTGCTTTCCAATGTATTAAAACTTAATATTCTTACCTTGCTGGCATTGTCTTTAATGATTTAATCGATTGTTATGTGCAAGAGTTTTTCTTTCAATATTCTCCTTGCTGCATACATGCAAACATGTACTGTAAAAATTCCTAATTAATATTAGTTGAAAAGCATTAGAGCTGCCACTGCCTCTTGAATTAAAGGTCTGTACAAGATAATTGTATACACTTCTGATATAACTTAGAATGAGTTTTAGGGCAACTTTCTACTAGCTGTTTTAAGCTATGCAAAGCAGCTAGGACTGGGACCCAGACCTGTTCTCAGTGGTTTTAGTTTAATACAGCATTCCCCAAACTAGGAGTTGTAAATATTTGTAATTGCCTGCAAGTTTGCAGCAGCTGAAATAAAGCACTCATTAAACCTCGTCTTCCCCTCCAGTTATCTTTGCTTTTTTCCTTCCCTCAGGAATGTCCTTTCTCTTGACTAATGCCAATAGTGCTAAGTTTTTGCAAGACAATTTCTATATAAAATATACATACATTTGATATTAACTTCCTAGTTTTTCCACAAGTTATCAGGAGTGGTATGAAAGTTATTGTTGATATTCCTAGAAAAGATAATTTTGTAGTATTGATGTATATTAATATGAAGCAATACAGACCTATATTTGGAATGGCTCATTCATGTGCTTATTCCTTGTGAGTGGATCCCTGGAACTCGGATATAAGCACACATAGAAACACGGTAAGAATTTGTTCTGAAATTGAAGGCTCTGAAAATACAGCAGTACAATTATAAAAAGAGTAAAGAAACACATACTCTCAAATTTACAGAGGTAGTTGTAGAGACACTTAATCTCTGGAAATCAACTGAGAAGGGCCTAAAGTAGCAGCACATATTATGTCAAGCGGTGGAGTACTTAAATAGTTTCCTGCTTTTTAAATTCAGAATGTTAGTTTGGCATCTCATCTATTTATATTATGTATATGTATACACATATGTACAACATACACATGGATGTATGTATTTATGTATGTGTGTCTGTGTGCGTGTATAATAGGTGCTTAAGAAAGAAAAACAAAAGCACCAGAAGGCTGTTACCTGCTGAAAAAAATCCTGATCTACCAGTGCCTTGAACACAGGGAAGCACTTCTTTCCAACTCCTATTGACATAAAAAATTAATTTTCAGAGCTAGATTCCTGAATGTGGCTCAGGCTGACATGACAGATAGCTCAGCCTGCAGTAGAATGTCTTTCTTCAAAACAGGCAAAGATAGAATACGAAGTTTACTATAAGGTAAAACTTACGGCCCTAAAGATATTTGTACGTCTCCAAAGTTTGGTAGCTACTGATAGGGAGTTTTAAAGTACCTGAAATCCATTTTCAGCTTTTGTGTATCTTATTGCTCTTTATCCTCACTGGGATCTCGATTAAAATTTTCTTTAAAAGCTTTTCTAGATTAGATTCTTATTACTAAGAAGAAAAATAGTATCTCTGTTTACCCTTACAAGTGGGAAAATATTTGACTGAATTTGTAGTCACAGTACTTTGGTAAAGAATGAAAGACAATTAAATCTAACTGGGAAATCTGATAAATAATTCACTGCCAGAGCTGAGAGAGGCACAATAGTTTTTCTTGTGAGAAATCCAGAAAGATTTGTTGTCTTCTGAAGCTGAACAAGCCTAGAATAAAAGTGAGCACCTGAAAAGAACTATTGCTTCTAATGTTAGCCAGTTTTTCTCATTCAAGTTTTTGCCAAGAGATTCTGTTAGCTTTTTCTTCCTGGGATCCTGAAATATTCCAATTATTTTCTGTTGAGGTCTTTGAACAAAAGCTTATGAAATCTTCAGTGTAAAACTTGGGTTGATTTTCAAACTCAAAGAATACAGTGATCAGTCACAGAATTACTGATTGAGGCTGAGTCTGTGGTAGATGCATAATTTTTATATCTGTCAGCTAATATTGAGGTTTGTGTGCAAGTGTATCATTATTCCAAATGAAATACAAACCTCAGGGTGTACAAATTCAACCTAAATAAAACAAAACCCCATAAACCTAATAAAATCCTTTCCCACATGAAGGAAAAGAAAAATATGCTGCCATTATATTAGACAGCAAAATCACAGGTTTTTACAAATATCTGTGAAAGAAATAACAGACTAGCATTTAATGAATATTTTCTTTGAGATTTAATGAAAAAAAATGCTGTTGTTGATGAAGTTGCAGTTATAGTGAACTATATTGTTTGCTAAATAAAATTTGGATGTAAAGAGACAGATTGGTAGGAGAGAAGCAAAAGTGAATTTTGGGGACAATAATGCTTTCATCAGGGAAATAATCCTAAATGTCTCTAGGTCTATGGAGGTTTTTCTTTTCTTTGCTGAATGTTTTATACACACATTAACACAAGAAAAAAAGGAAAAAAAGAGGATATTGCTTCACAGAAACTATGCTTTTTTCTTCAGCTTTCTTGCTTAATGGCAAATATTTGAAGTTTCGTTCTACCCAAAGATTCATGTTTCTTTGAGTTTTCATATGTCAAAGGATTAGTCTGAAGTAAATAAGAAACATTCTGAAATATGTAGCAATTATGAAGATTATATAGGTTTGATAGTTTGTCTTTTTGGATTTTTTAGACACACAAATCAGAATGAGATTAATGTTATTTGAAAACAATAAAAAATGTTTGTCTCTAAAAGCTTACATTTAAATTATCATCATTTAAGACTGTCCATGGACTTCATAACTTGATCTGGTATCACTTAAAGGTGAAGTCTCACCCACTGTTTTCAAAGGAGACAGGGCATAAAAGAGATGGAAAGCAGAGAGCTGGGCTTGTAGTTTGTTAAGGCAAAATGGGATATGACAGATTTGCAGCAGCGAAACTATTCATGCATTTTTACATAAGAATTTAAATATTTAATGTGAGCTCAATTGCTGGTAAAGTAGTATTAAATTAATTCAAATTACAACAGTAAGATGCACAGAATGGTGGTAAGATTCTTCTTTCAGTCTTTGATAGATATAGTGTCCTGGTTTGTTGGGTAACTACATAAATGTCTTTTGACCTGCAGAACTGAAAGTCTTCTCAAAATTGCTTCAAATTTGGTATGACATTTCTCGATAACTCAAGAACACTAGTGCTATTATTCTCTGTGTTTAGCTGGACCTTTTTCTGCTAGACGTGACATTGGGCTTGAAGTCATTTTGATAACTTTCCAGGGAGAGAGATTTTATTAAAAACATGCCATAGCTATTTTCCCATCCTGCACCTGCTCAGAATGCTGCCCTGTGTTCTATTATCCAAATTAATGAATTAACTGAAAATCTGGAGTTCAAATTTATATGTGGATCTCACTGTTGATTTTGATTTCTATGTTCTTTATTTGTGTGTTCAGTGAGATGTGTTTGGATTTGCTTTTTGGTTTTAACTTTTTGTTTTGTCTTGATGTCATTTCAAGGCCCATGAATTTCAGGCAGGAAGTATTTTATGTCTGATTTCTAAAGCTCTTTAAGGCTTGCTTTGTGGTTTCAGATAAATTATCTTGTTTTGGCCTGTATTTTTGCTTGTTAGCCATTACATATTGCAGTTGGCAACACTTTTTCTACAAGATTTCTGCTGGCTTTGATGTGATCCATATTCTATTGGGTTATTTTTCCCAACCCAGGGACCATTAGCCTAGTTATGTGGATGTTAGCAGAGACATTCTCATTAGCTTCCATAAAAGCAGCCAAAGCAGAAAACTTTTGCAAAATCAGCAAATTGCAGTTTATAATCTCCAACAATGCTCTTGCTCCTTAAATCAGCAGAATCATTCCAACTTGTTTCACAGGGAGCCTGGCCAGAGTGCATATCATCAGAAAGGTTTTTTAAGAACCCAGCATTATTTAGACTGGCCCCTAGGATGTAACAAACTCATAGGGCTTGTTAACAGCACCTGTGATAGGATCTTTGATATAATTGCCAATTAAAAGCTCCTCCTTGAATAGGACAAACCATAATCAATTAGAAATGATTGATCACGTACAAGGGTTTGCCAATCATGAAGAACTCAAAGGAGGAGGGGGAAAATTGTATTAAAATGAATTCATCTTTCATAAAAAGAGAATAAAACAGTTAGACGTATTTATACCACTGAAGATAGGTTTCAGATGCTTTTGCTTACTCTGAGAAATCTCTTCTTATGTAATGAAACACAGCGATGTCACAATCAATCTGATGGATGGGGAAAAAAAGTTCCTTTTTTCTTTCCATGACAGCAAATATTAACACATTATGCACATCAATGCATACAAAACTCACATAATTTAGAAAACATTCTCTGCATGAAATATTCTTCAGCACACAGCATTCTAGTTAGAAAAATAAACAAGAGATAGGGAAAAAAACCTCAAAGTACTTTCATAGAATATGATGATTTTCTGGTGTTTGTACTTAATATCCTTAGTTTATTCTCAGTTATTGCCCTTATACATTATTGCCTTGTATATAAAAGATAGATCTTACCAATTCCTTTCATCATCTGTCCACTTGCTATACTTCTTTTCCCACTCTTAATTGATTGCTGCATTTAAATTTTACATAAATCTTTATCCTTCCAAACTACATTTTTTAATAGAATATCAGTCTTCTGCAAGGAAAGAGATAGCTTCCCTTTTTCTGAAGAGGCCTAAAATATGCACAGCATAAGAAAAGAGGTAAAAAATTGTGTATTTATTTGCCTTATCAATCTTGAACATACATTAGTTAAGTATTCAGACATTATTTATCTTCTTTTATTTTTCTCTACAGCGTGGAACCATAGGACAGTGTTTCAGAAAGGCAGTACTCACAGATCAAAGAAATAATGTTTAAGGTCATTATTGCAGCAGTGAAGCATTTGCTTTCTCTTTGTGCATCAAGCTGACAGTTTTGATGAAAGATAGAACTGCTGTTTCTTCCAACTTCTTTCTCAAAATAATGCTTCTTTTTCTTTTAAGCAATTGTCTTTTATGTTTACTTAATTTAATTGTGCAAACTGTAGAATTGGACAGGAAAGCAGATGTGGCCTAAAGTTGTAATTATTCATAAAAAGCGTCAAAGACTTAGTGAGGAGAAACCATTTGATGAACATGATGGATGTAGCTGTCATTTGACAAACAAATGTCATAATACCAGATGCCTTTGTGTATTCCTGGTAAGTTTTCTTCTGTTAAAGACAAAGTACGAATATAAGATAAACAGAATATTTAGTATTTAGTTTTTCTATAATTGATGAGATTGAAATTTAAAATTATTACAATGATCTTCAACAAATTAGTCTATTTCAGAAAGCCAGAAATTCTGTCTCTGATCTGAAATCATGCAAAAGCCCTAATACTGAACTTGGAAGAAAATAAAATAAGGCAGCAAAAAAAGTGGAAATAAAATATCAGAAACTCATTGTCAAACATAAAGGGCAATTTCTCACATACAGCCAGGAAAATAAGAAATATGGTACATAGGAAAAAATTAGAACCCACAACCTTTCTGAACATAATAATTGCATATAAAAATTCCGAATTCCAAAGGGGCAGCATATGGAAACAGCAGGGGTTTTCACACTTTATAGTGTGATGCAAAAACCTAAATGCATTAATTCAGCCTGTATTGATCTGATTCCAAGGTCACTGAAAGGTCTGAAAAATGTTAAGGATGGCTGCACTTATGAAAGAGCAGAGGACTCAGACAAGCATAAGCTTTTCCAGAAGCAAAGGATCTGGCATCAGAGTAGCTCTTGTAAAAAAATAACTAACCACATAAACCAAAACCAGGGAGATGCACATACACACACATGTTCATACGTGCATGTACACACAGTGGCAGCTACAGCTGTGAAATACAAAATGGATTTTGGAGAATAATTCCCACGATTCTCATTTCTATTTTTTATGAGTCATTTAAACCTTTCCCCGCATTTCAGAAAAACTAATCTCTGATTTTAGTAATGATATCTGGTTGAAACCAGGGGTGCCTACTTCACAATTTTGCTGCCACAGGCAATCTGGAAGACATTTATGCAAGTGAATCTCCACTGGCACAAAAAATGGTCTCTAAACTATTTACTGCCCTTAATATTTTGCTCTCCTAGGGGACTACGTGGTCTGCCAGTCTGATAGGACCTGATCTATGGATCACTGATGTCTCATATATTTCTTCTTATCTTCCTTTTAATGTTTGACTGCACTATAGCTGACTGATCCTCTAAAATAGCATTGGTTAGCTGGTTATCCAGCTTCAATGGTGGATCCCTTCCCAAATGTTTTGAGTTGCACAGTATCTCTTGGTTTCTAATAACTTTCATTTTATTGCCTAGCTTGCTACTGGATTTCATTTTTTGGTAGTGAACTCTCTGTTTAGCCTTTTGACTTGATTTCTGTCACAGTGCTGAACCTACATTAACCTTTCTACCATTTTTTCTCCCCTCATATGTTCTTTAACTCACTATCTTCTTAGGGTCTCCTTCCTTTCCTTTCACCCTCTGGCAGGCTACCACATTCTTGTCACTTTGACTGCACTGCAATAGATGGTGTGTACTGTCATAGCTCTCAAGCTACTGATAACTACCATATTTCTTTTTTTCATGTGGCAGGAAGCCAGACTTAAACATAAAACAAATAAATTGCATAAAGTATTAGAAAACTGCAAGCTCTAACATTTTTTCTTTCTTGCTTTCAGCTCTACCCTAATCCCTACAGCAAGACTGCTACACTACTACTTAAGAAAAATGATGTAATCATTGAACCTTCAATGTCCATTTTAAAGTGTTAACTTCTCCAAGTCCAGCGCCATTAATTTTGCAAAGGAATATGATTTCATTTCATTAATATTGACATTTTGTCCCAGTGGTCAGAGAACAGACTCTCCTGAAAGACCTTTGTTCCCTTTTATCTTTTTAATCCTGATCATCTGTAGTCTTATTCTAGCCTAGAAAACAATAGTGAGGAAATTTTTTTTCAATCTATAAATGTTAAATTTTAAAGCAACAGCTAAAATACTCATGACTGGAAAAAAATAGTGTTGTATATAGTATTACCAAACGGCTCATGTTGTTTCTTCCTACCTAATGACCCACATTTGATTTTTCAGATTTTTAAATTTTAGGATTAAAAAATATTATGTTCCTATGCAAATTATGTTCTCTATTTCTTGAGAAATGTTCAGTATAAGTAAAATATAGCCGCAGGATTGAAATGTTTTAGTATCTCTGTTAACTGTTCTGTAAGGCACTTCCCATCCTGGAGTATCAGAACCTTTTATCCAAACCAGAATGAATCATTTCACTGCTGAAAAGTTATTTTTGATATAAACACAAAGGGGCACATCATGGTTTTACTGCAAGTACTTTTGCTGCCTTAATTTCAAGTACCCAAAGTAATTGCTGCTCCTGAATATTTCTGAGGCCTTCTTTACATTATATACATACCATTATACTAACTAGAGCAAGAACAGGGAGAGGAGCAAAGATACTGATGGTACTTGGTACAAGAATATGGCTAGAAAGATGGGATAGGGGAGATAAGAAAACACTTTTTTTTTTTGGCAATCACAGATTCATGAAAATCCTTACAGTATGGGCTGACTAAACTGAAGTCAGCTGGCATTTTGGGATGAATCTGTTTTAACTTCTTCCTCATACTGAGATCCCCAAGATCAAATGATATAATTAAGCAATGAATACAATCGCTATTAGAATTTAAATTAAAACATGAAAATTCAAAATAAGAGAAGACAGAATAGAAAGTTCTGAAGAACTTTACTAGTACGAACTTCAACAAATGCTTTAGAAAGCTGCCACTTATGAGAGTTTCCTAACTGCTCTGTGTTCTCCTCAGCAATTTCTCTTTGTGCTGCAAACTTCCAACTCCTTGCATTAAATCTTCCTGTCTCAAAATCCGCTGTCTGAAAGACTGAGTTTATTCAATTTCTTCCAGGAAAGGATAAAAGGATAAAGCTCCTCCTTTTTAGGGAGTTTCACCAAAACAAGTTTCTCCCTTTTGAAAGGAATGTAGAGTAAATGTTCTGTTGAGTCCTGTGTGCAGTTTTGGGCACTACAATATTAGAAAGACATTAAGCTATTAGAGAGCATCCAAAGGAAGGCCATGAGAGTGGTGAAGGGCCTGGAGGGGAAGCCACATAAGGAGCTGCTGAGGTCACTTGGTCTGTTCAGTCTGGGGAAGAGGAGACTGAGGGGAGACCTCACTGCAGTTAGAACTTCCTTGTGAAGGGGAGGGGCAGGCACTGATCTCTTCCCTCTCGTGACTGGTGACAGGACCTGAGGAAATGACCTGAAGGTGAGCTGGGGGAGAATTAGCTTGGATATCAGGAAAAAGTTTTCCACCCAGAAGGTGTTTGGGCACTGGAACAGGCTCCTCAGGGCAGTGGTCACAGCACCAAGCCTGAGTTCAAGAAGCGTTTGGACAATTCTCTCAGGCACATGGTGTGATTCTTGGGGTGTCCTGTGCAGGGCCAGGAGTTGGACTCGATGATCCTGATGGATTCCTCCCAGCTTAGCATATCCTATGAAATACAGAGTTATTGTCCACCAGAGATTATAAAGTACAATTCTGTGCCTTGAAGCTCTTGAGAAGCTGTCTCAAAATCTGGTGTGCCATGACCTGTGCACTGTAGAACTGCCATTCATCTCTTTGTGATTACCAAGAGGAAGTTCCTTGCATTTACCATTTGGGAAGTTCAATTCATACAGAGGAATCTGCATGTACATTTCCTAATCATCCATATTTTAGAAGCAGATTTTTTTTCTCTTCCTTACAGTAAGTAACCTCAATAAGTGTTGCTGGGTTGTTTATTTTTAAAGCACTTCATATGCATATACATGTAATTATGTATATATAAACATAAAATAAATATACACAAATATATTCCAGTCATCTGCCTTTGCACCCCCTAGCACCAGTACCTTTTTGAACTCCCAACCCTGTGCTGAACACTGACAGAACATCCTGCAGTTCATCTCAGTGCTACTGTGCAGTGTCAGAACACTTTGCTGCAAATCAAGCAACACTTTGTTTTCTTTAAGTACTCACGGAAAGTTTAAAAAGGATGAAGGTGACATTTTGGCCTTGAGGCTTACTTCACATTGTTGAAATACAGAATTTCCTTCTTTATGCCCTGAAGAAAAATTTCTGAATGGGAGGAACAAAAATAACATTTCCATGTATACTTATCTCTATACAGGCACAGACTGGCTTGATTCACAGTGGGCACCAATATTGTCTACAGCCAGTGATATGTTTTGTGTTCATTAAGTGTGGGTCCAGGTACTGTGCTTGTTATATGATTTAGTAGGTTTTTTCCACTTGTTTGAAACTTCATTAATGTTTTTCATTTGAAATCAGGTAAAGCCCCTTATCCTCATGAATTACTGTCAGGTATATAAGTTTGGCTGCAGTTGTATTCCTTTCCTCCCCTCCTCTCCCCTGCCCTCCCCTCCCCTCTCATCCTCTTTATTAGCACTCAAAAGGTAGTTGTTTCTCCAAACTGGAAATTTTAAATTTAAGTTGGAACTTAAAGAAGGGAAACACTGAAACAGAAATCAAGAAGGAGATCTATAGCCACTTACAACACTTTTTTGCACTGACATAAAGTCCCAAAGGCCTCAAATTTTTTCAACAGAACTAGAAAAAATTCATTATTTTGTCAGTCAGATACTGCAACTAACTTTAACAAAAACAAAAGATTCTAAAGAGCTGATGTAAATGCAAATAGACAAATTCCCTTGATCTGCTTTCACTTCTAGGACAAAGTTGAAGTTTACCTTTCCTATCCAGTGTTTTGTATGGTTTACACAATGCCTTGAAGAAATCAGGATTGGGGGGTTTCTTCCCCCTTTGAATTATTCTTTTTTATACAGCATGTTTCTTTTTGTAGATATTTTCACTGTTGTGATGTGATAAATTGTTGGTCAAGAAAGATTTAATACATGTGTTTTTATAAATACATTTCTATTTCTTTTAGTTTATAAAGCACTGATGAAAAAATGTTTGCAAAGAATTAACCAGAAGAATTATGCTGTGCTGTGAAAGCAAATCTTAAAGAGCCAATCAACGCTGCATACCTATTTAGTAGGTATCTGCAAATTGGTTTTCAGCCTGAATTCCAATCGTATTTTGGATAAATAGGCAAGAAATTTAGTTTCCTACAAGGTTACATTGCTTCATTTGGAATGTCTTCTGGATTTGTAGTATTAGAAGACAACATTCAATAAAACAGGTTAGTGTTGCTGCCTTTTACTTCATCAAGCTTTTTCCTGGTAGACTTAAGACGGTCTTGTCTGAGCTATGAAAACACAGAAGAGTGTAATTTAGGTTCCAGTTCTGTCTGTGGACAGCATGAAATACATATGTCATGCCAGTACTAATGACAGTAATAGCAGTGGTCCCTACATCACTGTTCAAAACTACTTTTAAAACACTACCTTTGCTCCCAAGAAAAAAATTGTTCCCTTTGTTCAAAAGTTGACAGCTATAGACAAGACATGAGCTGCAGATGACTAGCTGTATATTTTTGTCTTTAACAGTTGTCAGGCTCCTTCAAATATATCTTAAGCCTGTATACTGTAAATCTGACTGCCTTTATTTCCCTTAAATCTGAAACTGCACAGCTTTACACTAAGTCAATGAGGACATGCATTGCACTCTCTTTTCACAAGCGTTAACCTTTTTCCTCCCTTCCAGTATCTTATGAACAACAGTGATTAAAATTACAAGGAGACAGGTTCTGAATAGACTACTAATGTATTGTTTTCACAATAAATATCCCACAGCATAAAACCACAAAACAATAAGCTCTCCTCTTTACTTTTCCCTAAAAAGCATTCTTGCATTCCCTTTAGCCCACTTATTTGCATCTTTATATTGAAGTGAGCAGATTGCTCATTGCAATATCTGTCTACATTCTCTCTCATCAGTTATATTCAGTGCCTTTCTTCCCACTTGCTACTCAGAAATTTACATTCTAATTCAGTTTGTACTTGTATCCCAAGCTTAGTCTGGAAAAGTCAGACTTCTGTGTTATATACTGTTCTGTATATATATACTGTATATATATATATATATATATATATATGTATACAGTATATATGTATATATGTATATATGTATACAGTATGGGGTATACTGTTCTGCAGTTCAGCATCCTAATACTCCCAAAACACCTTGGTACTGCTATTTCCTGCTTATTTCCTTGGTGTTATTTCTGTTAGTCTAGCTTTGGACATGCAGCAGGATATTATCCTGACCTTAATCTAAGGAGCATATATATGGCAATCTTATGGTAAACAAGAAATGGATCTGCATTTATCTAGGATTGAAGTAAATTTTCACTCATAGCATACATGTGTAGGTATAGGTATCTGTTCACATGTATATATTTTAAGCCTTTTTTAAAATATGTTTAATTTCTTTTTATAATTAGAAAGCAATTGTTTTCTAAACTGCTTATTTTCCCCCATATAAATGCCTTTTAATATATTCAGAAGTGAAAAAGAAAAGAGTACTTCTGCTGCATAGACTTTATCATGAAATGCCACATAAAATCACATAGTAAAATACTGAAAATAAATTAATTGGAGCTTTTAAAGTTTTCAACAAAATATATTTTCATTGAAGTACGCTGTTTTGTTGAATAGTTCTTCAAGATATTGTTTTTGATGAGAGTTTCTCTGGATATTTTTCTTGTATCTGAATGAGACAAACAAAATTAATCTATGCTTTCTTTTCCCTCATTTGGTTTCTGTTTTTTTCCCCTTGTAATTGAGAGCAAATGGCTGAAATCTGGTTTCAAATTTCAGAGCTTGGCTCCATCTTAGATGAAGGCAGGCTTTGTATTGGATGTCCCAGAGACAATAATTTTCTCCAGGTTAAAGCCTTGTAGGTCCCCTTGACTTCAAAGAGACCTCCAAACTCCAAAACATTTGACCACTGTAAACAAGACGCAATTGCTCCTTTCCAACCATCAGCTCACAGGAAATTGGCAGTGCTGTGCTTTCCTATCAATATAATAGAAGTGTTTGCTCCCCACACCAGACTGTGATAAGGATAAATTAAATATTGCAGAGCTCAATATAATAGAGAAGTCTAAGTTTAGTTATTCTTTTTCAAGTTGTTGCTAGAAGGCTGTGCTTGAAAAACAATACTGTATTTTAAGCATTTCCTCAGGATAGAGCTGGCAAACTACTGTCAACTAAGCAACACAACACCCACTATTCCAAACACCTCTGTAAGTGTGATTCAGATGCATTCCCTGCTGATGCTAATGCCACTGCCTTCCCTGATCTTCCAACTGATCCCTGTTGGGAGATATGAATGAAAATGTATCACAACTTCATAATAAACTGTGCAGGCTCAGAAATACTTATTTTCTGGCACGGTGTTCACTTAAGATGTCACAGACAACAATGTGTACAGCTCCTAGTGCTAAACACGATGTTTATATGATTGACCCAGAAAGGAGGTCAGTAACTGAGCAGGAATCAGTAGAGCAATGGTAGGTTGAAAATGGCAATAATTATTTCATAGAAAGAGTAGATGGATACCCAATCCACAGATTTAAAACCTTCCTAGGGTTAAGTTGTGTCTATATATCCAAAGTTCTGAGGCAGTTTCCTTTTTTTTCTTCTTTGATTGGCATTATGGAAGTATTGCTCATATTCATACCAAGCAGCTCAGTGGAGCTAGTAATGTTTTACAGTACTTAGCAAAACATCTACATCCATTACACAGTTCAAGACGAAATCTCATTTTCCATCAACATTTTTGAAGCATCCAACTATCTTTTCTAAGCTTTCCCAAACATTCTAAATCACAGGATAACAGAATTAATGAGGTTGGAAAAGACTTCTGAGACCACTGAGGCCAGCCTTTGACCAAACACCAGTGAGTCAACTAGACTGTGGCACCAAGTGTTACATCCAGTCTTTTCTTTAACATCCCCAGGGATGGTGGCTCCACCACCTCCCTGAGCATCCCATTCCAAGATCTAATCACCCTTTCTGTGAAGAAATTCTTCCTAACATCCAGCCTAAACCTCCCCTGGTGCAGTTTAAGGCTGCGTCCTCTCATCCTGTCGCTGGTTGCCTGGGAGAAGAGACCAACCCCCATGTGGCCACAGCCTCTTTTCAGGCAGTTGTAGAGAGTGATAAGGTATCCCTTGAGCCTCCTTTTCTCCAGGCTAAACAAGCCCAGCTCCCTCAGCTGCTCCTCATAGACTTACCCTCTAGACCCTTCACCAGCTTAATTGCCTTTCTCTGGGCTTGCTCCAGCACTGCAATGCCATCCCTGAAATGAGCGGCCCAAAACTGAAAGCAGGATTTGAGGTGTGGCCTCACCAGTGCCGAGTACAGGCGAAAAATCACTTCCCCAGTTCTGCTGGCCACACTATTCCTGACCCAAGCCAGGATGCCATTGGCTACATGGGCACACACTGGCTCATGCTCAGCCAGTTGTCAACCAGCACTCCCTCTTTTCTGCTTGGCCGCTTTCCATACCTAGCTACAGACAGGCTAATCTAGATAGATCAATATTCTTGGTGTTAACCATAACAGTATCATATCTAAAACTTACTAAAATTGAGTAAACACTAAAATTTCTTTAAAAATCCCAAACTTATTTTATGTTTTCAAGCACTAAAGGTTAGAAAGATGTCTTTTTTCTTCTATTCTCATAAAGCTGTTTTTGGGTTTTTTATGCAGGCAAGAATTAAGAAGTTAATACTGTCCCCTGTCCCAGCTCCGTGGGGTCCCACGTGCCCCCACAGAAACACGGGTGGGTTCAGTATTACAGTTGGTAGCAAAGAGTCGAGAAGGGCACTTGCGTGTGTTCCGGCAGGAGCATTTATTGCTGCTACACTGTCAAAGGGTGCAGAGGCAAGTATGAGAACAATGGTGAACTCAGGGCTTTTATTTGGGGGTGGGGAAAAGGCAGGAGTAGGGAACGGGGACCAATGGGGAAGCTCTGGGGGAGTGATGAGGGGTAGACAGAACAAGCACGCTGGGAGAAGCCTTTCTGGTAACCTTAACATGAAGTGGTTCTTGTGGTACTAGGGACTTGTCTTACTGAAAAGTCTCTGTCCCTTGTAATGTATGTTCACCGGCCACCACAAGAAGTAAATAAATAAAATTGATGAACATTGAAATAATTCTTCTCCTTACTAGAATTAAAATTCTATTAAATCCATTTTAGATCTGATTTACAATGGCAACTCAAATTTCAAATTTAGCACAATGTTAATATTAATTGGCTTCTTCAGAAGAGGTGAAAAAGTCCTATTCTTCTAGTACCACACACTGTAAATGTACTTAACCTCACCTGCTGCTCTTGCAGTAATAAATTACAAAAAAATTTTATTATTAACTCTGTTGAAGAGTAGTCACTTACCTTTTTAGTTATAAAGAAGGTCTTAGGGTTTTTTCCAGGTTTTCAGCTCTAATTTTCCATATGTCCTTTTAGTGGAGTTTGGTTTAGAACTGATAATTGAATTTGTCTCAAAGTATTAGTCACTGACATTGCATCAGTGATGGGAAAATTAGCACTCTTTCTCAACACTATACTCATCCCATTGTTAACAGTCTTTCTGATCTAAATGCTGCTCACTCCAGCTATCTGACAATATATTAAAACGCTTGAAGCTCAATTTGCACTGTTGCTAACACTGGGATAGACAAACTATGACTGAAAAATAGTTCTTAAATTCAGAAAAACAGATAAACCCACAGCTTTAAAATTAACAAAATCTCACCGTAAATCTAATCCTATTGCAAAAATTCATACACATCCTTTCCAATTCTGGATGCTGTTATGCTTCTTTGAACATTTTCTGATATAAGGGTTTCTTTCTTCACAGATGCAACTGTAGTCCATTTGTTGTTTGAGAAGCAGCCACACAGCAGGCAGCAAGTATTTCAATTGCTGCTGTGTGGACAGCGTAAGACTTTATTCAACAAGCAGTCAAGTAGGTGCAGTTAAGAAATGGCAACATTCTGTACAGTAAATTGAAAGATAAAGACAGTATATGTTTAAATTGCTCATTCATCAGATTATTTACTCCTTGCACCAGATCCCACAGATAAATGACTAGCAGTCTCTGTCCACACTCGTTTGTTCACATGAAACATCTTCCAGAGTACAGAAATAAGTTTTGGATGACAGAGAATTATTTCCCTTTTCCTTTAACAGCTGCACATCTTGCCCAGCCCTTCTGAGAAAGAGTCTCATTTCCTTCTAAAGTCAAAAGATTAAGATTTTGTTTCTGCTCTTTCCTTTCCAGACTGAATAGTTTTAACATAGCAGTTAATCAAACAGTTGTAATAATGCCCATTTTACAGCCCAGCTTGTAGGAAAACATAAATTCCCAAAGAACATTTGACCTCAGTACTTTCACACATCCTTGTTCCAAATAGAAAGAATATACATACATACATATATGCATACATATATGGAAAAGCAAATGATAACACAGATATTTTGACCACTGACTGATATTTCTGGGGAATTTAAGATGACTGTCAAGGTGCTAGAGAAACAAAAAGTGAAAATTAATTTGGCCTGATGGACTCAGTAGCCTAAAGCTAAACATTTTATGCCTCAGTCTTTTTATGTCATCACAGTTTATACTACTGTAATGAACACAACAGGATCTTTACAATTGCTGAATGTCTGTCTGTGCTGTTATCCCCTCACAAGAGATTTGAACTTTCATTTTTTTTCACACTAAAAGGAGTATCCTTAAGCAAAGTAGCATTCTTTGCACTTAATTGGTTGCCATCTGAACATTTTCCGTCCTTCAAATGTCATCTCTGTTTATCTGTAATGGAAAATCAGAACTTTTCTATTAGCAAGTAAATATTGGAATTCAGTTTACTTTCAGACTTCTGATTCTTCTGTCTTAAACAAAACAAATAAACAAAAAAGAATTATGTGCTGGGCATATTAGAGCATTTTTAATGACTACTTAATGAAATATGTCTCTTATCAACATATGCATATTAGTTCCTAATTGAAAATTAATACCCTGTAGTCTTTCCAATATGATAGTTATCATTCAAATAGATAGTGCAGGTATTTGGGTTTTTTTATAAGAAATTTTTTTTATTTGTATAGTAATAAAATCTAAACGTGACATTTGAACATAGGAAGGCCTGATGGTCTAATGATGCCATTTATCCATATCACATTGTATCAGTTATTATATGTTACAGAAAGATCACATAGGGTTTGAAAAAGACCAACTTATCAGGAAATTACTGTGCTATATTTTCATCAGGCCAAAAATAATTTGACCTGAATTATACCTGATTTAAATATTTAGTTTAGCAGAAATGAACTATTTTCTGCTGAATATACAGTTTAGAATAGCTAGTTAAACATCTGGCTATGAGTAACACAGAGTGGTACTTTAAAACATGCTTCTTGGTATTCATAAACTTTTACTCCTATCATTCAGAGCCAACCTGTCATTATTATACTTGCTATTAACAGACTGTTTCAGCTTGTTTATTTTGGAGGATAATGACTTTTAAGGATATGTATTCATCCTGTTGCATGAGACTCATTCTTGTAATTCCTAATAGCATTCTTGGGAGCTACTCATACAAATCCTTACTGAATTAAGAATAAAGGCCAGCAAAAATGAAAAGAACATTGAAGGCAATGAAAACATTTGTTACACAAGACTAAAAGTCAGATTTTGGTGCTCAGTGGCCAATTAGTTAATTTAACAGTGTCTCAATATGCACATATTAAATAGTTGTGATTTTCACCAGCATTTCATCTTATATGCAAGACTATGGGATTGTTGAAAACATAATTAAAATAGATTTAGAATAATGCATGAAAGCTATCACCTAAAGGCCGCTACGAAAGTTTATTTGTTATTTATACTTTAGAGATTTCTTATTTTCTCATCTCTGGAAATACATTCCCTCATAAATCTGTTTTTCTCTCTAAAATATGAAGAGAAATCAAGTGACCTTTTAGCTACAGTAAATGTCATTATGACCTGTGATGTGAACAAGAAGGAATTGAAAGTTTATTGATTAAATCCTATAAATGTCTAGCAGACATCCAATGCAAATAAGAGAGGGGTGGAATTTCAGAGCTATTCTGAAAAGTCAGTGACCTGACTTTTACTCTTGTCAAAATGACACACATATGACCAGCCCAGACTAATTAGCAGACACAGCATCTCACTTGTCTTAAAAATGACCTTCAATTTTATTACACATTTATATTCTCACAGGTATATTAGCAAGAAATAAGCCTTCATACATAATACCCACAACAATATTACACCAGAACTCTTCCAGTTTAAGGCGCATGTTCTTTGCACTTGTGTTTTGTCATCAGTAATTGGTAAATAAAAATGCTACATGATTCATTACCTCGAGGAAGAAAAGAAAAGAAAAAAGAACAAGCTGGGTTTTATTATCCTATCTAATAATCTGACTGGTGGAAAACAACTGGACTTTTTGAAAAAAAAATGAATGCTCCTCTGCTGTGTATGCAATCTTTGTGTGTGATATAAATTTGTGAAATTATGCCAATCGCTAGTAAAATAAGCATTTAATTGGAATTAAAATATGTTTGGGTGTGAGAGAGGGGAGCTGGGAATTTTCTTTAACATTTTTGGACTGGCATATATCATTTTGTCCCATGAATTGCCTGTGAGAAGTAGTTTTGTTTTATCAGGATCATTACATATCTTTTTCACTTAAATTGTTGTTAAATGCTAATCAGTCTATGGAGAAAATCCATTATCATTCGTCAAGGACAGAAATGAAATTTCTGTATTAACACTATCAAATCTGAGAAGAGGAAGTTATTAATGTTTTATCCTAATTAAAACATTATTTCAGTGCTTTAGAATTCAGTATGCTACGTTTTATATCAGTGATACTAAAGACTGTGTAGTGCCTTCTTGTTTGCCATTTGCTATGCAATCTGAGATGAAGATTGACTATGAAAGGTACAGGATGCCACAGGCTTTATGTGGTTATAAATCTAATTAATGTCAAACTGGTTAAAGTGTTGGATAATGACTTTGGAATATTAATGAATACCTCATTAGAAATATTAACAGTATAAAAACTAGATTTTCATTTTGGTCCTAACATTGATACAGAGAACTGTAGTGAAAGCACACAGAGATGTGCTCAATTATCATAGTTAATTATAAAATCAATTGCATGGGGGGGAAAAAGGAAAGTGCTGTTTATGTGCAGTAGGTAACTCATCTGGGTTAAATATCATCTGAAATACAAAAGGGAAGCTATTGAACTCACTAAAAATGAAGTTAAGAGAGAAGATAAATAAGAATGGCAGGTTTGACTGGCTAATTTATAGATTTGGGTCTTACTAAAATCATCATGAACTGACAACCATCCCTAGGTGTACTATTTTCAATATGCTATTATTTCAGATACACACATAATCAGACAATGTAACGTTTGCATCCCACACATTCATTTCTCCATTTCTTTCTGGAGTTGGAGGTAACTCAGCAAAGCATCTACCCAAACTGATTACCCAAACTGAAAGAAAGAAAGAACTTCATCCCTTAGCTTGGCTGGGAGCTAGTTTTCAGAATTACAAGGAATAAATGATCAAATTTAATAGGTAGGACAAAAATTAGAATGCTGGTGTCAGAACATGGTGTCATTTTCTAGATGGCAGTCCAAGGCTCATTGGATTTTAAGACTAAGATGCCTTGGTA
The DNA here is from genome assembly GCF_020740725.1 of Corvus hawaiiensis. NCBI lineage: Eukaryota > Metazoa > Chordata > Aves > Passeriformes > Corvidae > Corvus > Corvus hawaiiensis. The sequence goes on along the minus strand of NC_063242.1, from coordinate 9,939,533 downwards.
GGGTAAATCAAAGCTGAAAATAAGAAGAGCAGATAATGATACTGAATCCTATCTTTTCTCATATTGCTCTTAATTTTATGATATCCTTCATGGCAAGGAGAAGAAGAAAAAAAGGCCACCTAGATGAAAATAGTTTAAAAGAGTAAGAAAAGGATGCATAGAGCAACAAGCAGAAATGCAACATAAGAAGTGTGACATGATTGTGGAATAATAAGAACAAAGAATGGAAACATTTTGTTTGAATGTGTAGACATTAACTGGAATGTAATTAAATGATATGGAAATGACCAGATTATGTGATATGACAACTTCATTGGAAGTGGTAGGAGCAAGCTTATTTAGTGAAGGCAATTTAGATGCCTAGCAAATACATGACTGAAAAGTTCAAAGGTATCAAATCAAGAAGGAACCAAAGATGTGAATCTGAATCCAGCTTGCACCAACTTAACAGTGAGGACAGAGCTCAACCCCTGCTACTACCTTCAACGGGCAGCCCAGGTAAGTGAGACTGGGCAGGTCCCCTGTCTCAGGCAGAGATCATAAGCCTACTTAAGGCTGAGAAACAGAGAGGAAATTCCAGTAATGCATCATTCCGGCAATGAAGTAGTGGGTGATGAAGCTCAGCTATACTGTCCCTTCGTTCTCCAAAATGCGACAAACCCACAGGCTATGTATTAATGATGGCCAAAATGACACAGGTAAGTAAGTGATCATATTGAGACAGAGGACCAGTGTCCCCTCGCCTTGTTACTCAGTTTACAGACCTTTGATAACACTTATTCTCTTTGTTGTTTTAAGGAGGTGTCAATGAAACTCTAAATTTTGCCTCTAAATTTTAGGCGAACATTTTTTGCATCTTAATCATTCAATTTTGCTTTCCTTTCTTGATGGAGTCTTGAAAATAAAACAAGCAAATATCCCATGGAAACAGGTATCCAATAGACAATGCAAGAACAAATGTAGTGAATAGAAAGTTTATATAAAAATTAAATTTCTCTGAATTTCTTTTCTGGAGAAGAGAAGCTTGTGTGATTCTTCCCCTCTACTGTGCTCTTGTGAGACCCCACCTGGAGTACTGGGTATAGTTCTGGTGTCCCCAACATAGGAAGGACACAAAATTATTGGAGCAACTTCAGAGGAGAGCCACAAAGTCAATAAAAGGACTGGAGCTTCTTCCATAAAACACAGGCTGAGAAAGTTGGTGCTGTTCAGTCTGGAGAAGAGAAGGTTGCATGGAGACCTCACAGCAACCTTCCAGTATCTGAAGGGGATTTACAGGTAAGCCAGAGAGGGACTCTTCATCAGGAATTCTAGTGCTAGGACAAGGAGTAATGGGTAAAAATTGAAAGTGGGGAAATTTAAATTAGATGTTAGGAAGAAATTGTTTACTGTGAGGGTGGTGAGGTGCTGGAACTTCTTGCCCAGAAAAGTTGTGGATTCTCCATCTCTATCAGTGTTCAATGCCAGGTTCAATGGGATATTGATCAACTGGTCTAGTGGGAGATTTCCCTGTCCATGGTTATTCTTTAAGGTCCCTTTCAACCCAAACAATTCTATCATTCTATGAAATTAGAGATTAATAATGTAAATCTTACATAGAAATGAAAATTATTTTGTTAATTAATTGAAAAGTATTGAAAGGTAAAAGGAAAATTAAAAGTGTTTTAGAGACTGGTTTGATGTTAGCAAAATACATATCCAATAAACAGGAGAGAAACTAACAAAAGTGAAAAAATTTTAGGATTTTTTTTAAAAAGACATAGAAAAAATATTTGGTTTGAGTTGGGAGGTTTTCTTTAGCTTTTGTTTTTTATTTCAGTTCAACTGAAAGGCTCAGAGATAGAGAAGAAATCACTTAGTAAAAACACTGTGACCTGAAGACCAAAGAAGTGAAACAAAATGTGTAAGTGTACAACACTGGATGTAAAGCAAAGATAAAGGAATGTTCCTGGAAGAAACACTGGACATTTGATAAAATGCAGCTGCCTGGGAAGTTAGGATTTGAATGGGAAAATAAATCACTTAGAAGAGGTGTTGCATAGACTAGAGAAGGTGATACAGATCAATGAAAAATTAAAAAGTCTTCCCTTTCAAATCTATGATATTACTGGAGAGAGAGCACTAATTTTAGGAAAGAACCTAAATCCAGTAGTCCTAATCAAACTACAAGATAAGTGGATCCAATTCAAAGCAGATGCTTCACAAAACAACATTTTCACAGACTCTGAGAGTACCTTGCTCATGATGTCAAATTATAACATAATCCTCTTGAAAGGAAGGGATGGAAATGAATGCTGTTAACAAATTACATGCATATTCAATTGCTGTTGGTCTAAGTCACCTTTAAGTAAATGAGGTAATTAATGAGGTTGGGAAAACACCAAACACAAGTCATGCCATCAATGCAAGTAAATTATGATTTGTGCATACAAAAAAGATAATTCCTTGGAATGCACAATAATGAATAAGCATAATGCTTTTGGAAACTCTTTTAGCATAGATATTATCCATGCCATTCTGTTCCTTTTTCTGTCTCCTGAGCTTTAGTCCTAAAAGTACTCAGTATGTCTGTATCTTTCCAATTGATTCTTCCTCTCAAGAGGGTATTTTATTACTTTCATTCCAGCTCTGAGCAGAGTAGTACTTTTTGAAATCTAACACCACCTCTTTATGGGTGTGTAAGCAGCAAAACATGCAGTGTTATGGAGCGATGGAGGTGGCATCCATCACTTTGAAGTCTGAGGTTACGATTTGGAGCCCCAGTGTACACCAGTATCAGCGATATTGGAGCATTTCCTCCACGCAAATATTGCAGTCACTTCTCTGACCTCACAAAATTGCTCAGCAGCTCAAGTTGCTTATTTTCAAGTTTTAATTGTAACCTAACTCCTTTCTATGGCAATTATTTTCCTTATCACAATTCACAATTACTGTGAAAAGATTTTTCTGAAATCGGTTTCTGTGCAGCAAAATACGCAAAACTGCTCAATTATTTTGAATAACAAAAACATTTTTTGAGGAAATCTTGCCACTGTTTGTAAAAACATTCAAATCCGTAAGTTTTCCAAATTAATTGAATGAATTTGAAATGGAAATATTCTAAGTGCAGTATGAAGATGTGATATGCTTGTTTTATCTTGTTAAGCAGCAAGTTTTACTTTTCAATGTCATTTATATTACTCATTGAAATGAAAGTCAACTGGAGTATAGTTTAAAAAGTCTGTCGTGAATTTTCAAAATGGCCAGTCTTCCATGAAGAATCAGATTTTTCTTCTGAGCAATAAAGGTTATTAATATACAACTTGGGTGTGCTTATTAGTCAAGGAGTTATGAAAGTTTTAGATTCTCATTAGAAAGAAAGTCCAGTCCAGAAATATCTGTACCTTGCCTGCCCTTTCTCCAACACTAACAGAACTGAGATCTTTTCCTAGTTAAAACAGCAGCTAGAACTCAGAGCAGGCTATATGTTCATTTTGGCCCACTGATATTTATTTCTGAGGTCTTATGCAGTGATCCCTATTGCTGTGAAAATATTAATTGCTCCAGCATAATTTCTGAAACTTTATTTCTTTAAGTTTGCCTCATCACTATACTTATAGAAACACACACATATGTATACTAAAATTTTTTTGATTTGTTTTCTTAGAAAACCTGTAAATTCAAAATATATCAACATAAATATCTGCAATGAAACTCCAAGTCATTTATGTCTATCAAGTGACTCTTTCTAAGGACAAATAAAGATGCTTGAAAAAAATGCTTTAAATATTAATCGTTTACTCCTTTTCTGATGTAATTACCTACACCATTTGAAACAAGATACCTGAAGACTTTCATATTTTCACTATCTGTTTAACTTACATAATTAACAAAGCCTTGCAGGTTCTTTGGGTCATATTACTCTATCATGACATAAAGAGGTGGAAAGGTTTTGTACATTTATCTCACAGTTTTCCCTTTGCCTGTGTAGTGGGTTGAACCTGAGTTGATGGAGAGTCTTTTAGACTAATGACACTTCTCACAATTTACATATTTAAACTGCGCGGAAAGGCGGGAATTTCCTTTCGTTCGAGCTCGCCTACCAGAAGGTGGGGGGGGCCTCTGAACCTCCGGGCCCACCGGGCTGGGCCGGGGTCACTGCCCCCCACTTTTTTCCCAACACCACAGCACGGACCTGGGTTGCTGGGGGGGAACCTGTCCCAGAGACGCAGGCAGCTATAACCAGCCATGGACTGCTCACAGCTAAACCCATCCAGCGCGGCTTCTGGGGACAGGTGGGTCCTTCTCCTCTCCATGCGGAGCCGGCGGAGTCAACGGGAGCCGGCGGAGCCTCCTGTCTGCAGCCAGCACACTTCGTGCTGAACTGAAGAGGACACCACGCAGCCAGCAGCACAAAGGGAGCGAGGCTTTATCCTCCATAAAGCCTGAACAAGGACACTCCTCAATGGCCAGTCCTCTGAAGCCTCAATGGCAGCTTCAGAGTCAGAGAGAAAGTGAGTCATGTGAGACGGAGCTGAGCATGGCGACGGGAGAAAAGAGGGCGGTGCCGCGATTCTCGCGCATAACTTAAAAAAACTTCTTGTATGCCGTGGTAAGAAACTGTAATACCACAAACTGTTTGTCTCTTTAATCCATTTGAAGTACATGGGGGGATGAAAAGTTCACGTGTGGCCCATGGAAATTGTGAAGAGTGCCTATGCCAGGCTACATAGAAATATTGAGAGGCTTTTTAGAGACTTGTGGTGGAAAAAAAAGCCTTTCTGTTCAGGCCGAAGTAACTCATCCTTAAAAAGATTAATAATCCCATGTGATAGCCTATGTTTGGCAGTGTGAAGGAACTGTGAGATTTTTCATGGGAGAGATGTTTTACACTACAGCAGATTGTTTCTTTCCAGGCGGGTCTGCTGTTGGTGGCAGTTTGAGAACCACGTGCAGCCGAAGAAAACCCTTTTTTCCTTAAGCATATGAAAGAGACTTATCAAGAGCTGCAACACTGACTAACATCCCATGTTCTGTTACCCTTTGTGTGAGTTGGGTAAAAGGAGGAAAGTGCTGGAAAGGGGGAGGGGGTTTGCTTTAATTTCTTGTTACTTCTCTTTACTTTTAATTCTATTAGTAATAAAACTCTTTCTTTATACTGCAACTGTTTAAGGTTTGTGCCTGCTTTGCTTTCTCCTAATTCTTATCTCACAGAAGGAAAATAAGTAAGTAATGGATAGTTTGAACCAAACCACTACATTGAATTGGTGTTTCTGCCCGGTTTACGAACTGAACCTGCTACAGCCTGGACAAACAATGGCTGATAGTGTTCATACCAGTCACTACTGTGGATCCCTGACCTAAATGCTCTCCTTTCGATGCCAGTACTAGGTAGATATGAAGTTCTCCTAAACCAAAAATTCTTTTCTCAGAACAGTATTAGATGTTCAAAAATACCAAAATTAATATATTTCAAGCAGACCCGTCCTTTCTTGTATCAGGTTACAGTCAGTATAAAAAGTGCTTGAAATAGTTGTTGATGGTTTCTGCACAATCTGCTAGTTTTTAGCACAGCAGAACTTCACACTAGAGAAACTGAACTTACTATTATGAGAGATTATGACATTTAAAGTTTCAAATAATTTTCTATCCATTTAGATAGTAGCCCATTTTGTATATTTCCTCAAAATTTTCACTACTGCAATCTATGTGTCAGCTCCTGAGTTCTTTATTTGTTTTACATGTTTTTTTACAAAAAGTTTCCGGTTGCTGTGCTTGCTACAAATATGTCCTGGTATCCAGGAGCCAAGATTTTAATCTGTGCATTACCTGCTGCTTTACTAATCCGGTCATAGATCTTCAATACTCTGGTTTTGGACCACTACTACAACTCTGGTATTTTTTAAGGGAAAAGGATTTTCCAAGATCTTATGAAATCTGAGGATATTACAGTCTTCTGCTGTTGAACACTTTTCATTATTCATATATATGGTTGAACATGACATAAATTTTTGAACAGTCATTGCACATCTTAGTCCAGCATGGTTCTTCATGTGGTGAAAATACCACATCCTAATTTTGCAAAGCTATTAAAGGGAATCATTGACCTTTAACAGCAGTTCATTTGATTTCTTGTAAAAGAATATAAGTTCCAATGACACTTGTCATTGTTATTTCAAGGAAAAACTAGTCAAAATGCGACTACTGTTGTTTATTCTTTTTGGTTCTTAACTTGTGGCTCCTTGTTCATATAGATGTGTTTCTCCTAAGAAGAGATGCTTGACTGAAAACTACTTACATAATGGACCTGCAAGCAGTCATGGCTTTCCTCATCTATATCTCATGTCACAGCTCCACTGGGCTCTGAGTCAAGTGTTGCAGTCATTTGCACAGTTCCATCTTCATTCCAATGGCTTACATCTGCATGTCTGGAGTGCATGTACCTTATGATTGTAATTATGATTAGGTGATCGGGCATTACAGAGAGTGCAGAAATTAATTCCTTTTCCACTATAAGCATTGCTCCTCCTAAAAGCTGATGCCATTGTGTCATTCACACCTGAATTGTCTTTCAAGGCACCACATTACAAACTTGAATTATTATTGATCATCTTTTTCCCTTGCAGTGAGACTATTCTGGCCCTGTATGACAATTAAGTATTGTCTTGGTACTCAGCACTGTGTGGTACTGCTGTATGTTAATTGCTTCACAAAGGGATAACATCTCTTTTTCCTGTCTTTCTTGCTGACAGACTACATGCACCCAGTTGGAATAAAAACAGTTGAATGAATGGGAGCTTACTTTCCTTGAGAGTTATGAGAGAGTCCTTTACCTACCTCGAGAGTCATGAGAGAGATTGCAAACACGCTACAAATATCTTCCCTTTCACTGGAAATTTCTGCCTCCTCCATCTCTGCATGTGTTGAATCTCTTTAGATCTTCCTGCTGTACTTTCAGCATAGGGAAATAAGTATTCCCATTTCTTAAAATTTTTCCTCTACATTATCATTTGGTCTGTCCTGTGGTCCAAATTCCTTCAGTTCTATGCTGATTATTTGTGCTGAATCATTGATTTGCAATTTTCATGCCCTTTTATGGAGAAATCAACTGCCCTCTTTAACCTGGATGCATGACACCTGAATTAAGTCTCTGTCTTACAATTAAAAATTTAACATAAAATTTTTAATTTATCTTTAATCACAGGATTTTTTCACTGTCCACAAAGTAATGAGTTCCCAACTCTAGCAAAAACATTTCTTCTGATTCTTAGTATCAGACCGAAAAATCTTTGTATTGTTTCATTTTCTAAGGGTGAAGTATTTATCTTATAATTTTATTCGTTGTGCCCATGTTTCAGATAAAATTGCTGACAGTATTTTCACAGACATGTCAATTCTTATGTGTCAGGCATGGTATTGATTCATGAGACTCTATTCTGAGTTACTTAGAGGCCCAGTCTTTAAGTCTTTGTAACATGAACATGTGTGGCCCTCTTCTATGTCTGTGTACCAGCTGACCTATATCCACTAATAAATACAAATAAATTTTTATCTGGAAGTCCAGAATTCTGTTTCTATAGTTCTCTGATACCCTTTTTCTCCTGTGCTTTTAATTACTGCACTATTTGCTTATTAATCAAGATCTCTTTTTCTGAGTGTCCTTAAATGGTAACTTCCATTGTATTTCATAAATTTATTGCTAGAAAATAAGCTGAGATGTTCATGAAAAAATGTGATCTTTGTTAAGAGAGCCATTTATCCAAATGCTAAAAGCAGACCTAACTGCACACCCCACAGCACTATTGTCTGGAGTATTAACCAAATACCTCCCTTCGTAATTTCTATTCCTTCATCCAATTGTTTCCATTTTAATAAAATCATTAAAGCAGGCTGGATTTGCCAGCAGTGGAGAGGTCAAAGGGATGGGAAGAAAGAAAACAGTGTCTGAAGTGTGTCTGAAAGAGTCTAGGGTATCTTAGTGAACATTTAGTGTTTCAGAAATAATTAAGTGGGAGTCAGAAACCGTGGCAAGATGTGTATATTTGAGGGGAGGGTGTTTCATAAACATAAACATTCACATTTCATAACCATAAACATAAACATAAACATTCCTCCCTCTGCTCTGATCTCAGTGGAAGGATTTTACAGCCCTCTCCTGAGGCTTTCCCTTCTTTCGCATAATACCCTGTGGTGACCCATCCCCTCCTCCCCATGTGTTTGTTCACCTTTCTGCAAGTGTGTTTGTATTTTCTCACACAGACTGGCTTTTCCAATTATTCATAACTGTTCTGTCTGCAAATGTTAGGCTTTAAGATGCAGTAAAGTATTATGCATAAGAATATGGATTTATGTATGAAGAGATTTTGAAAATGGGGCAAGGGAGTTTTCAAGAAGCAAGTGATCACCAAAACACACACAATAGAATGCCAGATTTCTAATTTCTCTTCTCTTCTCAATTGGACAGTAACCCTTTTTCCCCTTTTTGGAAGTTGTAGTGTGAAGTCTGAATGCAAACCTAACCATAATTGCCCTTGCTGTACACTACATCATGGGAAATGCGAAAGATAGAGTACCAGCAGGAAGATCATTCGTTGGGCAGATTATGTTAGAGGTAAGTCAATTCTAACTGTATTCCCTATTATTGCAACTAGTGTATAAATAGAGCTGTGTGACCTAAGAGTGTAGGTCTGATTTAGTTACTGCAGAGTTACAGTACAGGCAGAATGTCTGTAAGAAATTGAAATTTATATCTCAGTTGGAAAAGACGAGAAGCAGATCCCATCTTGTTGTCCTCGCTACAGCTAATGTGATAAATGAAACCTGCTGTCTCCTCAGCCAGGAGGCACATTCTTTCAAAAAATTTGCTTGAGAGTGTTGAGAAGCACTTCCAGAAGCACTGGTGAGAATGGCAGCTAAGTTTCAACAGAAATAATTGTTAGTTGGAAAAGAAAGTTGGGGAAAGGAAAAAAGCTCTAAACATATATAGAAGTTGATAAAATGAAAACTCCAAACCTGTTGATAGGACACTGGCTTCACCTAAGGGTATTAGTTGCAGTAACTCTGAGTTTGTAAAATGATCTACGTTCTTTCTTCTCCAGCATAGAAACATGTACTGGACAATTCATTAGGTAGAAGTCCAAATACTGTCTGCTTGAAGTGCAAACCATTCTGAATTAAAGACAAATTATTTCCATTGACATAAATGAAAAGTAGGTCAGATCATAGATAAAATTAAGACTAAAGCCCCAGACAACTCTACTCACGGTAAAGATTGCAGCTATAATTCCCATTCTTAAAATATTTTTATATTTGCTGTTTGACTCTTCTTTATTATATTGCTGACTTTCCTAGAAAATTGTGTTTTCTACAAGAAATAAACCTTATGGGTACATCCTTTGGGATTAAAAGAATTTTTAAGTATAAAATATTCGCAAGAAGTCAAACATTTAGGTCATTTTTTTCAAAAATGAAATTTTTGTATTAGGGTCAGACTTAAAGTGGTGAACGGAAACATTAATCCCCTCAGTAGAATTCCCAGTTTAAGACAGTGGACTGGCCTATTCATTAAAGATCAACTACATAACTTCTGACAATTCAAATCCAGTAAGGTGTTTCAAATCAGTCATGAATTAACCAAGGTGATAAAAATAGCTATTTTTAGCAATTGGACACAGACTCATGAATTTAAAACAAGTTTCCTTTTTATAACACCCTAGCCTCTTTATTACATTCCCTGTCCCTCCATCTGACATATTTATGAAAGACAGTATTTATAGAAGCATTGGAAAAAATTAAGGATAGCCTTCTCAGTGTCTCTACTATAACCATGCTAAATTTTAAAGTGTATAATAAGGATAGAAAAAATAGTGCTTCAAACATACATACCAGATTATATGTCACTGCTAAATGGGCAAGGATTCCTGATGGAAAATAAAGCAGTGTTTCTGGGGTTAGATTAGATTTGATCTGTATAATGTATAAGATGACTAAAGTATTTTAAAATGAACATGCTTTAAAGCGCAGGCTTGTTTATCTGGTTGGGTTTTTTTCTTTCTAATATATACATGCAAGCTGAGGTAAGTAATTTTTTTATGTACCCATCTGGAACCAAAACCCTTAATGATTCAAGAACAAAGCAGATTTGATGCACTATTGATTTTCTACCTCAGCAATAGAAAAACAATTGCTCTATGCAAAGATCTGTTTTTCTGGGTCTCTGCCATCAGTCTTTTTAATGTTCATGTAATGTAGCATTAACGTAGAAAAAGAATATCACACAAGGTTAAAAAGGAAAAAAAAATACTCTTTCATAGGAACATTAGGCAAGTCTTCATATTGCAAAATAACTTTTGGAAGGTATTTATTATTAAGTATCTGCACTTCTCTGGAGTAAATAAATGCATGTGCCCTCACTTCCCTGCTCTCAGGCCACATGCTGCTCAGCTACCTGCAGTGGTGCACTGACAGGAGAGACTCTATGTGCTGAGTTTCCTTTTGTAGAAGCCTTGAATACAAGGGGTTTGCCTTAAACTTTCCTGAATCAAACTGTGGTTTGTGTAAGAGGCTTCAGTCAGACAGCAGTTTGGAAAATCATTCCTGATGCCTCTAAGGAAACATAGCAGAAGCTGTATAAAGGCAATTCCTGGTTGCAATGCACCTGAGCCCAAAATGAGTTTGTCTCTGTTCTAGGATTTCTTTGCCTGTGATCTGCAGACAGTTTGGAGCTCTTCAGAAGTGGAGAACAAACCACAGAAGCAGTTACAGTGTAACCTTCCTGTGATATATTGTGCTATAAGGGCTATTTTACAGCAGCATTCACAAGTCACTAAAAAGTCCAAGACAAAGCAGTAATTTAGGTGTTTATAGGTGCAGACGACAGAACATTTAAGGCAACAATCCCATCAGTTCATAAATCATTAGAGGTGAAACTGCCTCCAGTTCATTACAAAGTTCAAAACAATACTCTGTAGAAATAGTATATGAGATCTATACAGAAACCTGAAGCATTTATACATGCTGAAAATAATAACTACCTTCCTTCAAAAGTCTGTTGCAAATCCCCTAGAAGATATGTCATTGCATTTCACTTCCAGGTCTAATACTATCTTATTTATTAAGGATTGCAAACAGGAATGTGTTCCTTTACAAGGCTGATCAAAATTCAAACTGAGCATTTCCTAAAATGAGTGCTTTATGGAAATATTAATAGGATTCAACCGACTATTTGAGCCCTGGGGTGGTGTGAGAGAATGAAAGCCTGAAAGAGTTAATGTAAACCTGAAACCCTTAATGTCTCAACCACGGGCAGAAGAGAATAAGAATGTTACCATGCCAACGAGATAAGGTGCGGTTAGAAAAGAGCATCTTGTGGAGGCAGGATGTCGCTTTTCTGGGACCAACTTCCTTATCTTGGGTAACTACACCTAAAAAAGTTAGAGACAGCATTGCATATGAGCCTCTTTTTGGGGAGAGGAGCTGAAATCATGAGACCCCCTGTCATAGGTTAGCAAGCATAGTCCCGGAAGGGACGTCCTTGCTAAGGGGTGCTTACAGTTTCCTCTGGGAACTGATAGAACCTATCAGCTGGCCAGTTTGAATATGGACAATTCTTTAAGCCACTTAAAGTTGTGACCGTCTGTGTGATCCACACTTAAGAATAGGCAAACTCCCCCTCCAAGCTCTCTCTCGTTTCCGGTGCTGGGACAGGTGGCTGCGGGCCCCGAATGGGGGCCCAGTGGGCCCAGCCAGGCCCTGCTTGGGCCAGGCTGGGCCGGGCCACGGCCATCCTGGAGCCATGGACCTGTTCCAGCCATGGAACCCCCCCCACTGCCTTGCCGTGGGCAGCCGGAGCGGCTTGGTTCTTCCCCCTCTCCACTGCAATAAGAAAAATTCAACATTCCAGCTGCAAAGCTGCAAGGCCGAGGTGAGATTAACACTTTTAGTGCTGTGAAGAGCTGAAAACCTGAGGGAAGAGAGAGAGGAGATGCTTAAAGCTGAAATTCTGTTGTGAAGCTATGATATATCAGAGTATCCTGTTGTAATTTCATGAAGATATGGGGGGTGGAGTGTTCAACTTGTGAGCAAAAGCACCTGCGCTGAGATAGGCAGATGCTGATGCAGCTGTAATTTCATGAGAAGTTTGGACAGGGAGAGATGGACCAGATGAGGACTTTTGCTCCAAATGGGAAAGGAGAAAACCTCAGTCCCTAGAGATGGACCAGATGAGGACTTTTGCTCCAAATGGGAAAGGAGAAACCTCAGTTCCTAGAGATGCTCCCAGAGATAGTCCTAATGATGAAGATGAGGAAGACCCTTTGCTCCCAGGGAAGGAGAAGGGCCTCTGGTTTTTGTTTCGGAACGGCTCAACCTTAAAATTGTACCCCAAAAAACTTCAAGAGTGGACCCTCGAAAGCAGTTGTGGGAAAAGCTGCAAGTCGGGGGAAGGGACTCACATCGCGAGCAGAGAGACTCCTCTTCCTAAATGGACTGAACAATATTTGGAAGTGGGCGGCTGTCTCGTTGTGATACTGTCTTCATAGCACGAGCAAGAAGAGACTTCTCTTTCTAAATGGACTGAACAAGGTTATTATGGAAGTGGTAAACAGACTGAACATCTCAAGGGTTGTCTTTTTACATTGTCAGTGGGAGAAGGGAGGAAGGTGGGGGGAGGAGGAGAGTTCTGAAGGTGGTATAATTTATTTTCCTTCTTTTAGGTCTGTTAATAAACTTCTTTATACTCTTTCAAGTTTGGTGCCTGCTTTGCTTTTCTCCTAATTCTTATCTCACAGAAGATAAACAGTAATGAGTATTTTGGACCAAACCACTACACCCCCCCAAATCCCTACTGAAAAGTTTGAGAATAAGAAAATGTGCCTGCATGAAGCCAAGTCTGTAAATAGCACAGCTGAGAGGGGCTGTGGATGTACCCACTCAAAATTATACTGAGGAACCAAATAATTGGTTCTTTCCCACCAGTTTTATAATTTCATATTTACCATGTCACTTGGACAGTTGACAGATTCTGAACCACAGAATTACATAATAGCAGCGGCTTAGTCTTTCCTCTGTTCCATATTCACCTTTTTTCATTTTCCTTCTAGTTAATTCTGTTTTGCAGAACTGTGAATGCGTCCTAAAAGTGCCTCATTACAAGATTTTGCTCAAAGGACTAAGATAATAATAAGTATAACCAGACAAGGATTAAACTGATGTAATGACCTGGAGAGAAAGTTGAAGTTTCTAATTGTAGTCTGGTTTTACCTAGTATCATTGGCTTCTTTGTAAACTTTATTTGAAGACTGATTTTCATATTTACTTTATTCAAAGGAAGATTCTCATATACTGGATGATGTTTATGATTCTGATAGATTATATTCACTGTCAAGAAAACATAGATTTGGAAAGCACAGAAACAGTCAAATAATTTTAAAAAGTGTGAAGTATGTTCATGCAAAGTGTGCCAGAGACAGAGCGCCTGATTGATTGAAAAGACAAAATGTTACTGCTAAGTGTTCTTTTTTTTCTAATTTAATAAAAAAGTAAAGAACAATTTGTTATTTTTAAACTACTAAGCTTCAGTCAGATTCCAGGAGTAAACAATTCTCATTTCTCACCTAAAAGAAGTTGAGTAAGATTATGTCAAGAAGAGCAAAAACAGTGAATGAATTATAAGAATTGTCTGTCAAAGTCTGTAGTTCACAGTTTAGTGTTATAAGAGGTTACTGATAGATTTCTTAATATGAAACAAACTGACTTTTCTCCCTGTATTTTTGAGACATGACCGTTTTGTAGAGTTCTCCAAGGTTTCAGCAGAGTTTTGGCAAGACTGTGGTGGTTTATGTCTTTAAGTCAAGCCACAGCAAACCAAAAGAATCAGCTGAAATGCCCTTGAGCCACGTACAAACAGAAAGTTATCTACAGAGAGAACTATAATCAATCTGAATTTGATGCATAGTAATTCATTGCATCAAGCAATGGCATCCACTAATGTTAAAAAAAGCAAAAACTGCACCCATTATGCACAAGGTAATCCAGAATCACTCTAAGCTTAGTCTGAGCAATAAAGAAATAGAAATCCATGTATGATGTATAAACTAAAATAAACTTTCAAATTCCTGCATGCATGATTTCTCCCATCCTCTTCTGTTTTCCCGTCATTTCACAAGTAGTGGCAAGAAAGGAAGAGGGGTGAGAATCTGTTCCATGCATGCTCCCTTGCTCAATAGGGACCAATGGCTATAAAGAAAGTCCTCAAAGGTTTTTTAAGTAGAAATTATGTGATCAACTTTTGTGTTAAAGTTTAGGATTTTAAAAAAATTAATTTAGCTCCTTAATTCTTTACCAAATCTGAAACTAATATGGCAAATACAGAACACAGGTTTATAAGCCTCAAGCATGAAAAAAGTTGTCTAATATATTTGTTCAATTCTAGCACAGATTTACACAAAGTGATTAGTCATCAAAATATCTGATACCTTTTGTTACATCTTCACGGAACCAATCTAAGTTTGAAGTTTTCCTGTTGCTGAGTTTTTTGTGAGTCAGTCAGGTTTGTTTGATTGTGACTATACATTGCCTTGAAATGCATATGACAAATACATATTTATCACAGCAGAAAAGCCATACATTTATCTCTGGTAAAAATCTACCTCAAAACTTTTAATGCAAATTTGTGCAGTCTGAACAGCTTTGTTTACTTGGTGTTACGAAGTCAAACCTGCATGCCTGCATTTTTTAGCAGCCATTAATTGCTGTCTCACACTGTTCTCTCTGCCTTCCACTTCATTAATCACAGGACAATGGTAGGACAGGGGCTGTGTGATGGGAGCATCTAAACTATAAGGAGTAAATTTTCTGCTTCTGCTCAAAACTGTGCAACAAGCTGCCCTTCCAATACTCTTTTTTTAATAAAAAATGTTATTTGAAAACCTCTTGTGGAAACTGAGCTTTTGCAAAATCATAGTGAAAGGCACTTTATTATGGTCCCTGCACAAGTTTCTTTATCTACTATCTTGTGGCAGTACATTATGGTTACCATCCTTTGTCACACAAATTTAAAACTATGAAAATTTTAGACTCTCATTAGACTACCCATGGGAAATAGAGAACTTAATAAATAACATATTTGCAACTTGGTTTTGTTGTCAGTTCATTTTTTCCTAAGCACTAGTAAAAGCAGTCAAACAGCTGCATTGCATGGCAACAGGATGCCCTGTGCAGGGTGAGGCTGTGAGATGCCCCGTGCTGGCCACAGGCAGCTCCAACACCAATGGGAACAGCCCTGCAGTCTGTCAGGAATCCCCTGTGCACCAACCTTGGTGTATTATTAAGGAAGAGATGCAGCCATCCTGGGGAGGGGACATGTAAGGAGACAGGCGAGGAGAAATGGAGGGCACGTGAAGGAGACTTTGTTGGGGTGTATGGACGGAGGCACACTCTGTGAAGGATGTGCCCCATGCCAGAGCAGGAACTGCTGGAGGACCTTGGCTGTGGATGACCCGTGCTGGGACAGAAACAGCCCTGAGTGACTGGGTCGGGGGGGGGGCTCAGGTATAAAATGCAGCAAAAACAATGGGAGATGAACCTGGGGAAATGGGGATGAAAGAGACTTCCTAAATGTTTATTTAACAGACTATGTATTTTTTATATTTGAATCAACAAAGAAAGGTTGCATTAATTGTCAGTAAATTAAATTAAGTAAATTTACCCATGTTGAGGCCATTTTGTCCAAAGCAATGTGTTAACATGACCAGTTTTCCCTGGTGTTTTAAGTTATATTGTGGTCATAGACATTTTGATTTAAATTATCCTGATTTAGATCCTCTCTCAGTAATTTGATAGTTTATTTTGCTGACAGTGTGGCTATGACTAGAACCATAATCTGTTGTATCTGAACTGAGGAACAAGGTGCTAAGGACAAATGATAACAGAATAATTCATTTTCCATCTCTGCTATTCCCTGCAGGAATGTTTTGCATAATGAAAACAACATTCTAAATTAAAATGGTTGCTTTTTGCAGATCAAGATTCTTGTCCTGTTCAGGTGATTTTCTAAACATATTCAATGTTTTTTTAATGCTATGAATTTGTATTTTCATTTAATGCCATATTTCTTGTAGAAATTGAATTCCTGGAGTCAGAAAAGGGGAAAAAATGCTGAGTTCCTGCTTTCGCTGGTCAAACTTCCGATTAAACATTCTGTGCAAAGTGTGGAAAGAAGCATTAGATTTTCGGCACTTAATTACTTTAGCCAGTTGCCATCTGTTCTTTGAATTCTGACCTTTCTTTCCAAGTTGTGGCTACATGGAGTGTCTGCAGTCAAGCCAATTAGATCATGGATGTTTCACGCTGACATTACAAGAGATTTAATGTCCACCTGCAGAACCCTGGTTGATAAATTTAATAGTGATGACACAGTGGCCTTCTGCAACCTTCATCCAGCAAGCAAATAATAGTTTATTACACTTGGCATTGTTCGTTTAAAATGTGGCACAACGAGCCACAAAATCACATTTTGATTTGTTTCTTCAGCCCATGACATTAATCATACACTGTCAAAACCTTTTCATGCTAGTTTCTCACAAAGATCATGCAGGTTAACTCTAAAAAGCAACCCCATAAAATTACCCCTTTTTTGGGCTAAGGGGAATAGTCACAGATGGAAATAGCTTTAAGCCACCTATTCTCCCATAAAATTCTCAGACGGTCAAGGTTGAACTTTGTAGGAAGTCTGCCACTCTGATATCGCCTGTCATCTGCTTATGAAAATTACTGACTGTCTACAGAGTTCTTACACTGGAAGCAGGAGTACACATGAAATAGCAGCATATTTCTTACAGTGGTTATATTAACAGATGATTGTCCATCAACATACAATAGCAATACAATACTATTTAAATATTGTTTACTAGTAAATGGTACCAAAGACACATTCAAGTCTATCTCAGCATTTAATGAGGACCAACCACTTCTGTTAACCTCAAAAATGTGATAATTTGTAAATGTAATATTATCATTGAAGAGTACATTTTATAGAACTTATTATGTAAAAGTTTCTTTACAAAGAAGCTTCTGGAAAAACACACAGCTTCAGTACCTGTCTGAAAAAATAAGAAAAACTCATCCTTGAGGAACATTTTGAAGCTCACTCTAAGTACAAAGATGAGCTGCAGGGCATGATGTAAAGCCCATCAATGTCTGTGAGAGTCAGCCCTTGTATTGATTTTAATAGTCTTTGAATCAGGTCCTAAGTGTGAGATTTTGATAACCCATTAAAGCATCCATATTTTAAAACCGAACTTCATGTATTGAACCACTAGCTTTAAGACAGAAAATAAATGCTACATGAAGAAGCACAAATCCCTATCGTTGCATGGGAACACACTACTTCAGTGCTTCCTGTGCTTACAGTGCTGAGCCAGATGGCAGTGTATGTAAAGCACTGTGTTGCAGAGTTTCAGAAGCAATTTTGTTGAGTTTCAAGGAGTCTAATCTCTTAATAGAACTGCAGATTATCTGTGTGCTCTTAATAGGAATCTTTTGTTCCTCTCTCTGCTTCCTCGATGCTGAAAAGTGCAATAAAACCAACTGCATCTCCACTGAATAAAATTCACTCTATTTCAGTGCTAGGTGGTGATGAAAATTCTAATGAGCCACTTTGCTCATTATGTTTATTTGGCAGCATCAAACAGAAAACTCATACATCACAGAAAAAAAGTCTGGCGGTTATGTCATCTTGCTGAATTTATACTGCTAAATGGAACATTTTCAGAACTCTGGATAAAGAACTAGGTGTTATTTCAGCTTAAAAATTGAGTCCAAATACTGAATTTCTTCAGTAAAGATTCTGAGATGCTTCAACCGTTTCACAATAACATCTGAATAAAGAGAAAATTAAACGGACTTAGATAAATAGCATAAAACATCTTTCTTAAAGGTAAACACTTTACATTCAAAGTATCACACAGAAATTAACTGTATTTTTAAACTTATTTGTGGTGCATATATGTAAATATTAAATTTTCATTTGAAATAATTAGTCACAATAATCTACTTCTTTCCAACAAAGACTACAAATCACAATAATAGAAAATGTGTCATTCCTTAACTTACTAGAGCATAACTGCCACCTCTACAGTCCTTCTTCATTACCATTTAACCATGTTTGTGGCAAGTCAGTCTGGAGACAAGGCATGATGTCTTTTTGATGCTTTCAACCACAACTTTCTATACACTTCTCTTCCAATTAAATTTTGGCTAAGAAAGAGTGGTGTTCTCCATGTGTTCTGAGTCTTTTTGTCCCTTGTGACAATTAATACTTGTATTTAGATTAATTTTTTTATTCTATCAACATAGTTATCATACGTGTATGCATACACACAGTCACACATGCTTAGTATCAGTCTTGTTCAGACTTTCTACTGTCCAGAATACAGCAGACAATATTCAAGCAAACAGAAGTACTATTTTGGTTTTTTTGTGACCCCTACATAGACTTATTTCATGTGCTTATTCTCACTTGGCTGGCATTTTAAGACTTCTTCAAAGAGCAGACTTTCTAACAGCATGGTTGTTAAGAGCTGCCCATGTAGTCTACTCAAGCTCTTTATCTGTTACTACCTGCCATTTTTGGGCTGCAGTTGTCTCTTCCCTGAAGGGAGGCTGAGACCAGCTCTAACCTTTTCTTATCTCTGAATTTCTCTATCAAAGATGTGTTTCCGCCTACTACAAGGTTGTACTAACAACTGCTGCAAAACAGACTTCGAGTGAATTTTCTCCAACAAATCTATTACCCCTTTCCCTTCTCTCCTTCGCCTCACTTCCTTCAGTGTTGTCTTTCCCTTCTTCCTCGCCATCATGAACTCCATAACTCACCCCCAACCTATAACCCTATAACAAATTCTATACCAGGCCTCTCTTGTCTTTATCCAGGCAGCCCAATAGTCCTTCACCCTAGCTGCACTCTTAGCTGTTCACCTGTGCCTTCCTGAACTTATAGTGTCTAATACCATGCCCACTTTAACTCATAACCCTTCTGTCCAAAGATATGGCTTGTATTGACGACTCCCTGCATTTGTTTCTGCTCTGTCTTGGTGAGGTTGAGCAGCAAGCTCATCATGCTTTTTCTCAGTTCTGGATCCTCAGCAGCTCTAGATGAGGTCTACTTGAATGTCAAAGGCAAAGAAAGTCGACCTAACTCTTGCACTTAGAATTCATGTATTCAAGCCCAGATGTTCTTCCTACTTTTTTTCTTTTGTTGTTTTTATTGTTTCAAATTACCTCCAAAATAAAAATACCAGAAAAACCCACCAAAAACCAAACCAACCCTGCCCCCTCCAAAAAAAATCCCAAAACACATTTATAACCTAATTCTTAAGAGCAGAAGCTGAAAATCTAACTACCTAACAGCATCTCTGTCAATTCAGATTATCAGCCTACAACAGAACAATGTGTTGCATGGAAACAGTCACCCCCTGATGTTTATTCCTTCTGCCATCATGTGTGTTCTGCTCTCTCACTCATGCCATCACTCATTAGTCTTCTGTGGGACTGGCATTAGTGGGATGCAGTGATCAGAGGTGGCCACGTCCCTAAACTTCCAAAGTCTATTTTTCCAGACTGTGCCAGCTTGTTTTTGTCTGTTCACTTGCCATTTTTGGACGGAATTATTTAAGTTCAATTAAAAGACTACAAAGAAGCATTTGACCTCCATGGATAAGGCCAGATTCGTGCCGTGTTTATAAATTTTTTATTACTGTGCTCTTGAATTCACAGTAATACTACAAAGTGAATTGCCTCTAAGCAATTATGGATCCATCAAAACTAATGTTCTTGCTATTTTTATCTTTTACAAACAAGAAATAAGTACCAGGGAGCATGTTGAACAGACCATTTTTAGGAATAGATTATTACTTCATTAGAAAGCAGTTTGTGCTGTAGAGTATTAGAACATTCTTGCTCCTCATTCAGATTAGGCAATCATGGAGTTAATTGCTTGCTGGCTAGATGAGCTATTTCATTAGTTCTGAAGTCAGCTCATAAGTTACAGTAGTGATGACAGTGGAAATCACTGAAGGAAAAAAACACTACATAATCATTTAAAAAAAATTAAAACGAATCAAAGCATCAGAACCCAATCTGTATTCTAGCAGCAGCTATGCAGCTCATGTCAATAAATGATGATATACTGAGCCACACTGGTAATAGTCATAGCACCTAAGAATAAAGGGAGACACTGAGAAAAAAGCAAGAGGCCACTGTTCCATGAAATAATGTCAACAAATAAGAAAAAACACTTTGCTAACATTATAAATTATATATTTTGACAGAAAGTGGTTTGATAAAAATAAAGGAGATAGAGTTCATGTTGCTGCATTAAAGAGCTAACAGAATGTTATGCTCAGTGAAGACTAGGAGAATTATTGATTATATGTACAACAACTGAACTGTTAGTAAAAATCCAAAGGTGTCTCTTCGTCTCAGTCCCAAAACCAGAAGCTGACATGGGCATATCTATCCTATTCCTGTAAGTCATCCATCATTGTTATAGCCAGCCAGAGAAGAACTTGAGTGCTACCCACAGTCATTCCAGCTGAGCTGTGGATTTAAGTTTTGTATATTTTATATACAGTACATAAATGTTATCAGTGACTCCTGGGATTTAAGAAGAAACTGAGCACTCTGCAGGGACGAAGCCCTAAATAATCATTCGTATTCTATTTGAGTAGAACTTGAAGCAGAAAGCTGATTCACATTTGCTCATTGATTTCATTACAATGCACAAAAAGAAGCCAGTCAAAAATAGCAGAAATATTTCACTTCAGAGCTTTTGGTCTAACCAGCAAATTAAACAAGAATAGCAAAGCAAATTTCCTTATTTTTAATGTCTGTGATCCTTTCAAATTTTTGAAGAAATTGATTTCACTTCCTCAGATTAAAGATTTTTTTTGTCTTTGTTTAAGCAGTTAATGTTGCCCATTATTTCTTTTCAGGCATGCCTGAAACATTTTAATGGGAAAAATTTATCCTGGTGACATTTTTAAGAAGCAAATTCATGCATTCTTAGTATAAAACTATTCTTCATATAGATTAAAGAAGCTGGGAAATTGTTAATATTGCAAGATATTTAAGACATATACTACAATCTAAGGCACTCATGCTAGCAATTTAAGAAAGAAGATTAAGCAGATAAATTTTATTCTCTTAAAATTTGCAAATTATCCACCCAGCAATAAATTATATGAAGCAATTGTTGAAACAATCAAAATAATTCATAGAAATCAATTTTTTAATATAAAATTACTTAAAATACTATTTTAATTTAATGCATTTGGAGTATAAGTAAGTTTCAGAGGATAATTTTTTCGACTCAAAAACAAGAATGAATTTAATCTGACAATATCAAAATCAAACTTTTCCATTTTTAGGGTTTTTTTACATTTAGCTGGATGACAGCAGTGTTCTCCTATCACTGAATTTGATTGTGATAAATTGACATTTTCTGAGAAAAGTGATCTGACAAATTTTTCCTCACAAACTCAAAAGCTGGTGTTTAACAGAGTATGGGAAAAAGTTTGCTATTCATGATCCTTGAGGACAATCAATTCCCATCAATGAATTAACTAGAGCAGCAGCATTGTTCCATTTGGTCTCAGAAAACTGGAGTAAACTCTCCTAGTATTATCTTTACAAAGTCTTCTTCGTTCTCAGACATGGATCAAAGTAGCTAACAGAATGAAAGTTGCCTCCAGAGTGAAGAAATTTACTAGAATTTGTACAATGCTGAGAGAAAAAAGGATGTTTTTTACAAAAGAACTGGGACAAACTTCTATGTTTGGTTAATATAATATGAACTATCTTACAACAGGAGAGTGTTCATATTGGTTTTCTGGTAACCAGGGTATGAGCTAACAACCTATATCATCACAAAGAACATGCAGTGGAAAGAAATTGAATTGCCCACAGTTAATTTGTATGAGTCCAGCCTGAACTGTCTGGAATGATATGTAAACTATCTGAAACATCTTCAAAAGCTTCAATGATTGAGCAGCATGAATTTTGCATTAATAGTTCTGTTTCTAAATTACATACTCATTTAACTGTGAGCCAAACTTTATCTGTGAATTAAACATTCCAAAGCCCAGTCTAAATTATTCAGGTCCTTTCCGTGTAACGATAATCACAGAATCACAGAATGGTATTGATGCCATGAAGATTTTTTGCTTTTTCTTTTATACCCCTATTATACCTTTTTAAAACTTCTGTATTCCTAGTGCTTTTTCCCTACATTCTTGGACTTGTTTGTCAAGCTAACAGACTAAACATTTTAGAAGCTTCATAGCTAGGGATCAGTGTGCCCCAGACCCCAAGGTCCTCTCCAGAACACATTCTGTAAACTAAGATAGAACCATCCAGGGGAAGGCTCCTTGGGGAGAGGGGCTCACTTGAGCCTCTCATTGGGGAATCTTTGATAGATATGCTAATTAGTAAAACCTATAATGTTATACCCAATCTTTTAGGGCATATTCGGCGGGGTGCATTTCGATGCATATGACCTGGACGTGTGCACCTAAGGATCCTTAAAATAAATACCAAGATAAAATCCCTTTTCCCCTTCTAACCATGTATGAATCTTGATTTTAAGACCAGGAAAAGGCATCAGTATGAGCTGAAAGAAACTTTTAGTTTTAAGCCCCTGCCATTGTCAGGGACACCTTTCACTAGACCATGTTGCTCAATCTGTTTTAACATCTGTAAAGCACAGAAGAAGAATCTATTCTAGACTTCCTGACAGGAGGTTTTAGTGAAGTGGTGGTTGGTCTCCTCTGCCATGTCTCAATGAAAGGACGAGAGTAAATGACTCTAGGTTCCATAAGGGGAGGTTCAGATTAGATATTAGAATTTTTTTTTCACTGAAGGAGTGGTTAGGCATTGGAATAAATTGCCCAACATGGTGATGGAGTCACCATCTCTGGAAGTGTTGAAGAGGTGTCCAGATGTTCAGAGAAGGGCAAGAAGGCTGGTGAAGGGTCTGGAACACATGTCCTGTGAGGACTGGCTGAAGGAGCGGGGATTGTTTAGCCTGGAGAAAAGAAGGTTCAGAGAAGACCTTATCACTCTCTACAGCCGCCTGAAAGGAGGCTGTGGCCAGTCTTGGCCTCTTCTCCCAGGCAACTGCAACAGAATGAAAGGACATAGACTTAAGCTGCACCAGGAGAGGTTCATGTTGGACATTAGGAGGAATTTCTTCACAGAGAGGGTGATTACATATTGGAATGGGATGCCCAGGGAGGTGGTGGAGCCACCGTCCCTGGGGGTGCTCAAGAAACGACTGGATGTGGCACTCAGTGCCATGGTCTAGTTGTCCTGGACCTGTTCTGTCAAAGGTTGGACTTTATGATCTCAGAGATCTTTTCCAGCCTAATTGTCTCTATCTGCAACACCAAACAAACAGTAGTCTGGGCCTACCAAGCCTAATTTCTACCACATATTTCAGAGATGAAATTTTATTGTCAGAACTTCTTTCATAAATGATTGCTCCAAAGACACTCAGGAAAGCTTCGCAGAACCTTGCTGAAATGCAAAATTGTTAAGCTTGCTAAATCATTTCTCATGGATCTGTAGAAAAATTTAGGTCAAAAGAGACCTCTAAGAACCTCTAGCCCAGAATAGGACCAATTTGGATGTTAGATCTAATTAGAACGTTAGACCAGGTCGTTCAGGACCTCAACCAAGAGAATTTTGAGCCTCTCCAAGGAGGTGATAAAACTGTCATCGTATTTTCCTAACGTTGTCAGTCAGCTTCCTCTCTCATTCCAGCAAGTCAACTCAGTGAAGCTCCTTAGTTTTGAATTATTTGGATAGTGCTTTGGAAGCAGGTATTTCAAGAACGGACATATTTGTGCAAATTCTTTAGTGCCAGGTTCACTTATAGGCCCTTGTCCACAGGCTGGCTGTGACTGAACAGCGCTGGAATTTCCAAACCTTGTCCATGTTACGTTAACCAAAGTGCCAACTCTGAATGAAAGCAGAGCTGTCTCATGTCTATCTGTAAAACTGATTTTATAGAATGGATATCCCTAGTATGGTGTATCTTATTTGCCTAAGGAGCCTGAAAGAACCATCTGGTCGGTTTTGATCCTCATAGTTATTGTGATGAGAAACTCATTCAGGCAATTCTTCCACAGCTGCAAAAAAAGTGGTGAGACAGGCTGTATTTGTGAGAGAAAAAAAAGATCTCAAATGCTGCTAAATATGTTTCAGGATAATGGCATCAATAGCACATCTGATGAGTATTTAAAACAAGTGAATGCTGAATGCCTTATCAGTGATAACAGAGACAAAGGTTATTGCCATGTGCCACACATCAAACATTGATCCCACTGCAATTAATTTAAGTGAAAAATTGTCTCCATCAGCAAATGCTTTTGCACAACATCAAAGCCTGTTCCTTTGTTGTTCCTCTTCTTTTTAGTGGAAAACTTTGACCTGTCCGACTAAGTTAGAAATCCTTGTTTCTTTTAATTTATTAGCTTCCCATGCTTTGTAATTAACCTCCCAAACTTGTATCCTGAATGGTGAAGAAATTTTTACAGATATTTTGTTTAATTAGGTTTTTTTTTCACCTTCTGGGGATTAGTTTTATAGGAATACAAGTATTGTAATATAAATATGATCCAAATCACCTTCAACCAGTTTTGAACATGTTAAGAGACCTTTTACTGATTCTACTTTTTAGTATTAAAAAATCATGCAAAGTCCATTTTAATGAATGTTTATACTCACTGGAATTTTGAGTATATGTTGTTGTTGTTATTAGAAGGTACTAGTAACAAGGTTAGCTTCAAACAAACAACAAGAACCTTTTGAAAGATGATGGCAACTTAGATACCACACACTGGTAGTCAGCATGTATTTGCAAAGACACTAAAGGAAATAAACTCTTATAATGGGAGAGAGGTAAAATTCTGTCAGCAGCTTCTTGAACAGAAATAGAAACAATGGGCCACCTTAGATATTTGTTGAAAATGCCAAGTACAAAATGTGCAAAACAGAAACAGTAACTAGAGCATAGGTAACTGCATTGTGCTCAAAAGACACCTAGGGCAAACTGAGCAGCAATTATGGGCATAACATAAATCAGTTCTAGAGGTCACTAGAGGCACTGAACAGTGTGAACACAAAGCCACACTTCATTTTACTCTGCCCAAGTCACATCATGGAACAGGATTGACTAAAGAAGGACTAAGGCAAAAAGTAGAGTAAGCAACTTTGCTGAGCACAGCACAGCCAGAGGGTCCAGTTTGTTTCCAGTTTACTGTGTTATTATCTTTATCTTCTTTTTAAATTATGGCAAAAGAATTATTATTATAATAATAAAAATCTGGCAGACTTTTCAAAAGGACAACACAAAAAATATGAATAGCGGACCAACAGTGGAATTATTATAAGGCATTCACAAATTATAGGTATCATATATAAAAATACAGCATTTCTGTAATTATTCTGATTAATATTTTATTTGCAAAAAAAGGTTGCTCTCTTTTAAGAAAAAAAGATTGAATTGATTTTTCAGTATCTAACTGTTCAATACCTATATATGCATTATGTTTTTAATACATTAAATTTCTTCGTGCACTTGGCATGAAGATTGAATATATTATAGTGTTGTGAACTAATATTCTATTTTCATAACATTCACTGGAATAAAGAATGTTTCATTTAAGTTTACTTGAATTTTCTCTAATTTGTAAGAAAACATGCAGAACCAGTGAAGTATGCAGAGTAAAAAATACTCGTAACTACAGTTTATGAAGTTGACACACCATCATCCAAAGCTATAAAATTACAGTTTGGCACATAAATGGATCCAAAAGAAATTTTAGCAAGATGATGATGTGATTGCTGGCTGACAAGGACCGATGTAAGTGGCTGAAATAGGTATCCTGCTGAAAAGCAGCTCAGCTTGCTTTTGGAGGTACATGTCAAAGCCTTTGGATAACCAGAGCACTTCACAGTGAGAGCAGTGCAGTTCTTGTGGGAGAATTTCTCACTGATTATTTGAAGAATTATAATTTCATAGAGAAAAAATGTTTCTTATGGTCTGCAATACTGTAGATCTCTTGCATTCACACCAGATATGTGGAGAGGAGCAGGCTATATAGAGACCAATGGAAGAGGTGAACAAGGCAAATGGGAGGAGTGACTAAGATACAGGCAGATATCCTAGTCCACTAGTTACCTGATAAGAAGAAAAATAACTGGTGTTTTCTCTGTACTTCCATAGTTCTGTAAACTTAGAAAGCAGTATCACCATGTCACTTTTGTCCCCTTGTCTAATTTTTCCCTATAACAAGTTTCAGAAGTCCTACATAAGGAACAGAGATTATATATACTTGCCTGGTGACTTTATACCTTTCACTAGTGCTCTGCCTGCCACAGAAATATTACCAGATCATTCACAACCTATATGGCACTTAGAACAAAAGTTACACATTTCTAGTGTTGCTCGCTAGTACAGCCCATAGGAACTTGCTAGACAGTGTCTGCTGTGTAGTTAAAGCACCTCTTTCCAAATTTATAAATCACAAATAAAAGCCAGTTTTGAAAGATTTACAGCAAGATTTGCAAGGCAAACCTAAATAACAGAGCAGTAGTTATCCAGATTTATATCCAAGCCTACAAATTGTAGAGCTACTAAAATCCTTCCAGTTCCTGACATCCAAGTTATATGCTTTGCATAAAATTAAAGCATCTAACTCATTTTCATAATGGCCCACAGCTTTTCTCTACCTCAAGCTTATATATCTTTAGAAGGCAAAATAGTTGTACACCTCTACCAAAGCAGTAAAACATTTATTTATTACCAGATATGAGAGGAAGGTCTTCTGCCTTTAAAAGCAGCTGCACTGAATTAATAATAGAAACATACTGTAATCTTAATATGATACAAAATACCTAAGTAAATCACCTGATGTTGCATTTGTAAATGCACATTTCCATGGAGAGTAGAAACTGGATTTATTTGGAGCAATATATGACATTAATTCACCTAGGAACAGAGCTAGGAGGAAATATGTATTCTAAATATTAGATATGAAAAAGGAAAACCATTTAAGGGTCTAGTATTCTCATGGAGAAGTTTCCTTTGTTAAAGGAAAATATTTTCCTGTTATACCATCAATGAGCCATGTCTATAGAGCTGAGTATTAGCATCCTTAAATTATTTTCCTGGGTTTAGATACACTGCAATGTCATGTACGACTAGCTTGAAAGTCCAGTATAGTATAATGTTGGCTGACAGTACACAAAAGAAGAGCAATATTTAAAGTGGACTGAATCTAAGCCCATAAGTGCTAGTGGCTGGTGGCTCTTTCTGGTCTACAAAAATAAAAAATATTTAACATTTCCAATTATGAAGAAATTGACAAATATAGAATATGTCTGTAATATTCTCGAATGTCATGTAAAATACAACATGGTCCCCCAGGTTAGAATTCATTCTCACCACATTTTCTTTAAACCATTTTTTAACCGATTGGGAAAAGATTTTTTGTCCTTTTCAGTGTGACGGTATCGTGCCATCCAGAGGCCAAGTGAGCTCATTACAATGTTCCTAGGTTCCTAGGGCTGTACAAAAGACAGCCATCTTCTGGTCAACATAAGGTTTGGTGCGTACTTCATCATTACAAAATACATTTTTTACTATAAGAAGACCTGACTTTGGACTGAAATAACAATTATGTCTTACATGACTCTCAACATCTTTAGAGTTCTCTATGTGAGAGCACTGTTCAGTTGGCGGCAAATAAGAAGCTTGAGAGGAGGGACTAATGTGAATAGCATATTAACAGGATAAAAGTTAAGCATTAGATAACTAATAAATCATTTAGAATCCTAAAATTCTCAGTTCCCTCACCTCCTTTCAGTCCTGCAAATCACAGTCACTGAATGTAATAAAGTGGGAGCACAATGTCCTCTCAGTTTTCAGTGCCAATAGCAGAAAGTTTATGTATAGATTTGAAAATCCTTAAGAGTTCATTCTCAAACAGAATTCTGCACACTTACTGAATATTTAACAGTAAAACCAGAACAAAACGAACACGCAAAACCTTTCATGTCGTTGTCCCAGACTATTTATCTTTGGATCTAATATCAAGAAAAAGTAAAGCATATAATTCTAGTAAGTTATTTTCCAGCCTACAGTACATATTCATTATAATTAGACCGAATATTTTCCTCTTCCATCCACAAAAAAAAAAAAAAATAATAACTTTCTTCTATATACACAAGAGATTAATTACACTTTAAAAATTTTGTTTAGCACCTTTTTCCATTTTTCCTCCAAAAAGGTATGTTAACAAGATTTATGTTGCTTTGCACTGTGACAAAATCATTGCTTGTGTGTTATATAATTATTTTTCATATGAAAAAATAAAAAATGCTTTAAGACAAGAGCACATTAAAATAATAAATTCTCCTTTCAAAGATTAGAGAAAGGAACTCAGGAACTGAAAATAATGAATAATTAAATGGGAAAAGGAAATTAAAATTAATTCAACATTTTACTTTTCAGAGGGACAATATTAGACTTGGTTCACTGTGTTGATAAACTCTTAGCAAAGATGAAAAACTTGACCTCTGCAATT
This sequence comes from Corvus hawaiiensis, assembly GCF_020740725.1. Classification (NCBI taxonomy): domain Eukaryota; kingdom Metazoa; phylum Chordata; class Aves; order Passeriformes; family Corvidae; genus Corvus; species Corvus hawaiiensis. The sequence continues at coordinate 9,910,908 of NC_063242.1, read as the reverse complement.
AATTAGTTATGTTGCCAAAATTGGAAAAGTTATCCCCAAAGATTTTCTTAAGATATGAGAGAAATTGACAGGAAAAGTTATGACCA